>NC_135811.1:78880629-79180629 GCF_964213995.1 Mustelus asterias | reverse complement strand
AAAGTCTCTCCAGGGTGAGTTCAAAAACAATCACATAATATAACACTTTTTAACTTCATGAAAAATGTTTTTGAGAACGTGCCCCAAGTACAGTAAAAATGTGCAAACTGTTTATAATTTGTTTCCCTCCACAGTTTAATCTGGAAATGCTGAATTTTGTATCATATTGGCTGTAAGCGGAAACCTGCATTTAATTTCAGCTGATTTCTTGCTGTGTTTCTGTTTTCCCCTCTTTTCTGTGCTCTGGGTGGTGGTATAATGAATTTAGCTCTAAAGTTACATTTGAGGAAATTTGAGACCCCAGTAGTTTATTTAATCTAACAAAAAATTATCATCTTTAACATGTAGTACCTACATTTTCTAGTACAGCATTGTATAATGATGATTTTTTTAAAAAAAACTTCGTTTCTGGCCTCCCCCCAACCACCCCCCCCAGTTATCACATACACATCATAAACTGATCTTTTCAGCTTGAATAATTTGAATTATGATTAAAACAAAAATCTGACTGCATTTTATATTTTGTCAATTTACTTGTAAAGTATTTGGTGTATATAGTGCCTATCCTTTCCCATTTGATTTGGTCTAATTTCAGCTTGTGCTATTCAGTTTCTCAGAGGGAAATGCCTGGAGTTGGTATGCCTGGTTTTATTAAGTCCAGGCTGCTGATTATTCTTCCTCATGAACATTATTTGTATTCAAATATATTATAAAATAGCCCATGGCTCTGAATTATTTCTTTTCAATGGTTATTATTTCTTATCACTTGGTGTACTACACATCACTGAGGCATCAGAATCCACTGCTGCGCTGTGACATTTGGTGGAGGAGTGAATACAGGCCATTTGTAGTCATGGCCAAAAAAGAGAAGCATGTGAGTTGTTCGTAATGTAGCTAACTGAGGTTGGATTCAAGGAACTTTTTGACAATTGGGTGTTCATCGGCTATGTCTGCTACAATAGCTGCTGGCCTCTGTATCCTGCTCAAGCAGAATAACTCGGGATAATAGTTTTAGTGAATTTGTATGCTTACCAAGGTTAGAGGTGGCAGCACTCCGAAAGGGAACACTCTTCCATTTCAGGCATCTCCTGATGTCAGCCAACAGTGTCACATCAAGCATGCAAACCCAGATATAGTGAAACCTCAGCACTTCTTAAACCCAATCTCAGAGGCAGAACCCTTAAGAGTATTGATAGGCCAAGGGATCTGGGTGTACAGGTACACAGGTCACTGAAAGTGGCAATGCAGGTGCAGAAGGTAGTCAAGAAGGCATACATCATGCTTGCCTTCATCGGCCGGGGCATTGAGTTTAAAAATTGGCAAGTCATGTTGCAGCTTGATAGAACCTTAGTTAGGCCGCACTTGGAATATAGTATTCAATTCTGGTTGCCACACTACCAGAAGAATGTGGAGGCTTTGGAGAGGGTACAGAAAAGATCTACCAGGATGTTACTTGGTATGGAGGGCATTAGCCATGAGGAGAGATTGGAGAAACTTGGTTTGTTCTCACTGGAACGTCAGAGGTTGAGGGGCAACGTGATAGAAGTCTACAAGATTGAGAGGCATGGACAGAGTGGATAGTCAGAAACTTTTTCCCAGGGTGGAAGAGTCAATGACTAGGGGGCACAGGTTTAAGGTGCGAGGGGCAAGGTTTAAAGGAGATGTACGAGGCAGATTTTTTACACAGAGGGTGGTGGGTGCCTGGAACTTGTTGCCGGGGGAGGTAGTGGAAGTGGATACGGTAGTAACTTTTAAGGGGCGTCTTGACAAATACATAAATAGGATGTGAATAGAGGGATTATGGTCCTCGGAAGGGTAGGGGGTTTTAGTTAAGTCGGGCAGCATGGTTGGTGCAGCCTTGGAGGGCCGAAGGGCCTGTTCCTGTATTGTAATTTTCTTTGTTCTTTGTATAACTTGGTCCCATGATAATAAGAGATTGTATGTTAACCATACAGTTTACCTTGAAAGTCTTTCTGAAACATAGAAATTAAAATTGGGATTAATATGTGAACCAGTAATAATAGCAGATTTGAAACTAAGGTTTTTTTAAATAAATTAACTTTTATTTTATATTCATTCAAGTGACAGATATTTAATAAGCAAAATACTGCGGATGCTGAAAAGTGAAACAGGACAAGAGACTGCTGAAAAAACTCACCAGGTCTGGCAGCATTTGTAGGGAGGGAAGACAGAGTTAATATTTTGAGTCCATTTGGTTCTTCATCAGAACTAAAGAAACAGAGAAATGTGTTAGATATTAAAGTGTAGCTGTGAGAGATTGCAGTAAGATGTAGCAATCTTAAGAGCAAAAGACAGATGGCCTGGTGGAGTGGGTGGGGTATTACATTGAGACAATGGATATATGGAATATTTAAAATATATTTAATGTTGGGAATTAAATAAATTAGTTTCATGTATAAACCTTACAGCCAGCAGAAAGCAGGTTTTCTTGCCAAAGAACAGAACTGCATTCAAACCTACCTTAAAAATTAGTCTGATGTGCCACCCAGATCCCCAGGAACTTGTTCTTTACTCTGACCTCTTTCTCAACTTTCCTGTTGACTTGGCACCATTAACGAAGAATGTTGACAAGCTACCCAGTAAGGATGCCATGAGAATTTATTTAGCAGCTATGCATGACCTTGCAACTCTTAGCGGAATTAATGCATCACATCTACTTTGGATTCTACTGTCAATAGCTGTATTTATACAGATCTTACACCATCTGCTGCTGGACCTGAATCTGTTAGCAGCTAAGACAAAGGCTGTTGAACACTGTTTTTGGGAAAGGACTCTTGGTGTAATTCTTGCTGATTGCAATACTTGAAAAGTATGCAGCTTTTTTCCATTTGCAAATTGGGCTTACATAGACTTTCTCACCTGAAGTGAAAGCGGTGGTCCATCCCACTATCATTTGTTGCAGATTTAAGGAAGAGCTTTCATTTTATATAACATTCACAACCTCAGGACATCTGAAAGCGCCCCATTGATTGATTGTTTTCAAACTGTAGTCACCATTATAATGTGGACAAATATGGCGACTCGTTTGTGGACAGTAAGATTTCACATAAAATGTAAAAAAAAATAAGAGCATAAGAAATAGGAGCAAAAGTAAGCTATTCAGTTTTTTGAACCTGCTCTGCCATTTAATACAACCATGACTCATGATCTGCCCGACTCCATTTTTCCCCATTTTCCTTACATCCCTTCGTGTCCAAAAATCTATTGTTCTCTCTCTTGAATAGATGCAATGACTGAGCATCCACAGCCCTGTGAGATAAAGAATTCTAATGATCCACAACCTTTTGAGTGAATAAGTCTCTCCTCGTTTTGATCCTAAATGACCAACCGCTTATTCTGAGACTGAACTCTAGTTTTAGATTTCCCATCCAGGAGAAACATCATGAGAAAAATAATTTGTTTCAGTAATATTGATTGATTGAGAGCTAAATGTTGGCCAGCATATTGGAGAAACCCCATGCCTTTCCTGTGGTGCCAATTGACTTTTACTTGTCCAACTGAGAAGGAAGGGGAGATTTTGGTTTAACATTTCATCCGAAAATATCAATCTCTCAACACTGATGTGTCAGTCTAGGTCATGTACTGAAGTCTCTGGAATGGGCTGGAATTCATGCTAATTTAACTTGAGGTGAGAGTTCTACCATAATCCATTTGAAGCCAAAATATAATATATCTGTGTAGGGTGAAACTCCTTGCTCCATAACAGGTTTGTGTAAGAACATGGTTCCTTTTAATCTGAGTTCACTATATAGAATAAATTGGGGGCTTTTATGAAACGTTGGGCAAATTTTTCTGGCCGTGCTTGCCCCAAGGCCGGAAAAAACCCCTCCCGAGGCTGAAAAATTCCCCGAAGTCAACGTACCTTTGCATGGTCCGTGTCCTGCCCACTTTGATTCCCATGGTGGGTGGGATAGGAAAATTCCGGCCGTTGTGTTTTATCTAACAGATAAGTATGGTCAGTGCATTGGTGCTTTTGTTTTCCTTTATTTCTTGTGCAAGTATCGATTCAATCCATTTGATTAGTTAAAATATATGTGACTATTGGCCTGTGTAAATTGATGGGGTGTTGTGTAATAATTGTGTAAATTATCTAATAAAGAGGAAATATTTTAAAAATAAAAATTGTAGGGGACTGGGTGGTGTAGTGAGTGTACCAACACTTCAGCTCTCAGCACTGGGGTTGAATGCAGACCATATGGAATGATAATCTCTATTTGCTGCTTGCATTGAGGATCGTGCATGAAATTGTTGCCTGCTCATCCCCTTGTGGCAGCAGTCCCAAAATGAACAAATATCATGAATTGGCATTACACTGGTAGCTCCATCACCCACCATAATGGTTACAGTGGAAAATTGATGCACACAGTTCACCAGGGTGTTTTTCTGCAATTGGGACAAAGCCGTTTCTTACTGAGAGCAGCAAGAAAGGAACTTGAACCTGTTGTGTTTCCGTGTTGTCAAAGTGAGAGTGCTGGCTGCAATCTTTCCAGTTTTTTTTCTCCGTCTCGGTGTACCCTGGAGGGTTGCACACGTTTGAATGTGACGCTGAAGACCACAATTATCCAATGTTCTGTAGCATTCTGTCACCTTGACTTTCTGCAAGTCCCAAAGGTTGCCAACGTTGCTTAAGTCTATATTTGTTTTCAAATCTGAGTTTGTACCTGTCATGTGAAAATATGTGCTCTGGCTCACATTCAGACTTTTCCTGGATTCTGCAGCTTCTGTCTTTCACGCTCAAATTTTCCCGCATGCGTGTAAATGCAAGAAGAAATAGCTGTTGCTGCTTTTACAGTGATGCTGGCCTGTTGTCCAATTTAAACTTGTATCCTTCAGAATAGGATGCCCCTTCAACACACAATTCCAAGTCCGAAATAAGAAACTGATGCACTTGTACAATGTTACGGATGCGCATTTTCCTGTTTCTTTCCTCTCCTGCAGATTGGCAAATCATGCTTAGTTGTAGTTTTGTAGGTTCTAACAACCTCGGATGATTTTCTCAAATAGCTCATTCAGTCTCTGACTATCAGCTGAATGATTGCATAGGACGTTAAATCTGAACCTAACGGACACATTCCAGTAGCGGTTACTGCATAGAATTGGAGTTTGTGAACTCTGACTGATGGACACAGTGAGGCCAGTTGCAGGCCAATTGATGCATTGTCTCAAATGGTTTAACTTAGTAAAGACTGTGGTTAAAACAGGGACTTATCCATTGAGCTATTTTAAAAGTTGTGCCTCTTCAACTGCTTGAAGACGTAGGCACAATCTTGAAAGTGAAAGTTCTTGTTGCCTCCCGAGAGATGTGCCTTTCGTCATAACACTATGACAACAATAGCAGTGGCGTTTCTACTGTTGGTATTAGAAGTCTTTGTTCTTTCCACTACTTGATGAGAAGATAGTTGTTGTCTTCCAGTCCATTTTGTAATTTAATAAACATGGTGAAGTCCAGAACTGCTGTGCAGAGGGACCTGGGGGTCCTTGTGCATGAGACGCAAAAACCCAGTCTGCAGGTGCAACAGGTGATCAAGAAGGCAAATAGGATGTTGGCCTATATCGCAAGGGGGATAGAATATAAAAGCAGAGATGTCTTGCTGCATCTGTACAGAGCATTGGTGAGGCCGCAGCTGGAATACTGTGTGCAGTATTGGTCCCCTTATTTGCGGAAGGATATATTGGCCTTGGAGGGAGTGCAGAGAAGGTTCACCAGGTTGATACCAGAGATGAGGGGTGTTGATTATGAGGAGAGACTGAGCAGATTGGGTTTGTATTCGTTGGAATTTAGAAGGCTGAGGGGGGATCTTATAGAGACCTATAAGATAATGAAGGGGCTGGATAGGGTAGAGGTGGAGAGATTCTTTCCACTTAGAAAGGAAGCTAGAACTAGAGGGCACAGCCTCAAAATAAAGGGGGGTCAGTTTAGGACAGAGTTGAGGAGGAACTTCTTCTCTCAGAGGGTGGTGAATCTCTGGAATTCTCTGCCCTCTGAAGTGGTGGAGGCTACCTCGTTGAATATGTTTAAATCACGGATAGATGGATTCCTGATCGGTAAGGGAATTAGGGGTTATGGGGATCAGGCGGGTAAGTGGAACTGATCCACTTCAGATCAGCCATGATCTTATTGAATGGCGGGGCACGCTCGAGGGGCTAGATGGCCTACTCCTGCTCCTATTTCTTATGTTCTTATGTTCTAACTGCTAAAGTGCTTGGAGAGGAAGATTTTGGATTACTTGATGATGACTAGCAGTAGGGTTAGGAAGAAACATTTTAAGAAGGTTTAGATATTTATATAGCATCTTTCATGACCTCAGGAAGTCCCAAAATATTTTACAACCAATTTTTGAAGTCACTTAAAATGTAGAGCATATAAAAAGGTCCAGCTTAACGTCTACAGCAGAACCTAACTGTTACACATTAATCCTGAAATGGGTGAATACAAAACGAATGGTAACTGTCTTCTTGTTATTTGGACATGTTTCTAGCATGAATGTGACGGGCTGAAAGCCATAATAAATACATTGGGCTGAATTTTTGATTTGCTATCGGTACCCATTATTGGGTGAATTTCCGGGTTCCGACCATGCCAAGAGCAGGCCAATTAGTAGCTAGGGTCTGGGTTCGACAAGTAAGGAGAGCAGGTGAGCTCCCGAGGCTGGATGGCCATTGGCCATCAGAGTTGGATGCTGGCAATGCAGGCAGAGGGGAGAGAGAGAGTGCGCACCTCAAGATGGAGGCAAACTTTGAAAAGGATTTAAAGTTGTTTTATATTTAAAAACAGCCACAGATGTCAGGCTGTCATCTTTGAGGAGCAACCCCTCAGCTGTACTCTGGCCATTGTAGGTGCGTGGGGGTTGAGTTCCCTTGATGGAGAGCATTGTAGGTGCGTGGGGGTTGAGTTCCCTTGATGGAGAGCATGAAAATTCCAGTCGGCACGTGGAGACTGGCCTCAATGGGTTGTTTTAATTGGCCTAATCGTCTGCCTGTCACTTGCAGACCCGGCTGGAACAAAATAGGTCCTACCTTTGTGGCCATTTAAACATTTGCCGCCTCATGACTGACAATATTGCAGATTTATCATCGGCATTCAAAATGCAGCTTCATTCCGTTGTTTGGAGATTCCTTTAGATCTGTGGTGAAACGATTTGTATTTATTTTCTCTCCTTTTGCTGCAGAACCCAATCTCCAAAGACTGACTTTTCAGATCGAGTTGCTTTCGTTTTTGCTGATGTATAAACATTGCGGATCGAAAATAGACAAGTCTGAATGTAATGTCATCCTGTGCAAGAGAAATCCTTGTTCCCCATGCTTGGAATACTGTCATGTCATGTTGGCTTTGATTTTTGGCTGCTTTAGACATAAATTGTGATTGTGGAAGATCCTTTTTTCTTTTGTGTTATTTCCTATGTGCTAGATATTACTCCAAACAGTGGAGGCATTTCCTCCCGATTCACATTCCAATTTTGCTATGGCTCCTTGATACCATACTCGGTCAGATGTTGCCTTCATGAGGGCAGTCACTCTGAGCTCATCTCTGAATTCAAATCTTTTCTCCACATTTGGACCAAGGCTGTAATGAGGCCTGAATGGCTCAGGCGGAACCCCAAACTGAGCGTCAGTGCGCAGGTACTGCTGAGTAAGTGCCGCTTGACAGCACTGTTGACACCTTCCATCACTGCTGATGATCGAGAATAGACTGATGGGACGATAACTGGCTTTATTAGGTTTGTCTTTTTTTTGTGGACTGGTCATCGCTGGGCAGTTTTCCACATTGCTGGGTAGATGCTAATGTTGTAGCTATTCTGGAACAGCTTGGCTACATGTGCAGCTAATTCAGGAGCACAAACTTCATGGCTGTTGCTGGAATGTTGTCAGGGCCATTGTCTTTGCAATATCCAGTACCTTCAGCCATTTCATGATATCACGTAAAGTGCATCGAATTGGTTGAAGACTGTGACGCTGGGGTCCTCATCAGGAGAAGGCCAAGATGGATTACCCATGTGTTACTTCAGGCTGAAGATTGTTGCTGATGCTTAGCCTTATGACGTACTGGGCTCCCTCATCTTTGAGGATGGAGATATTTGCAGTGTCTCCTCCCTCGTTTATTTAATTATCCAACACCTTTCATGGCTGGATGTGGCAGGACTGCAGAGCTTGGATCTGATCCACTGGGGACGCATGAGCTCAGGCAGCATGCAATGGACAGAACTGTTCGGCATGCAAGTCGTCCTGTTTTGCAGCTTAACCAGGATGACACCTCTACTTTCTTCACATGCCCTCCTGCACTCTTCATTGAACCAAGGTTGATAGCCTGGCTTGATGGTCATGGTAGATTGGGGGATATGCAGAGCCATGAGGTTATAGATTGTAGTTGTATACATTTCTGCTGCTGTTGATGACTCCCAGTACCGCATGGATATTGGGTTTTGCATTGCAAGTTCTGAAATCTTCACACAAAAGTTTGGCTTTTATTCTGTGACGTATAAAAAGTTGCACAGATAAATCTGATTTTTTTTTCCCTTTTAAATGGATCTTTAATCTATAGTTTTAATTTTTGGTCCGTACTTTGTGATCTGTGAAACCAGATTCGTTAATTTTGGAGGTAAAGTAGTAACTAAATATGGCTAATTGAATTTACTTGAGGGTATTGCTGCCAGGTGGTTGTAGAGCAAGAACATTAAATTGCCAGTTTTTGCTGACTTGTCTTCGGATCTTGTTTCCTAGTGTACTGATATTTTTAAACCTGTTGACATGCTATAGTTGTGTAAATTATTTTCTATTTCTACATTAGACTTGAATTATTTTCTGCTTTAGTATTATCTAAAAAAAATTAAAATGATCCAAGATAGCAAGATTTCCTTGCAAAATGTTACATACACTAAAAATAGAAAATGCTAGATATACACAGCAGGTCAGACTGTGTGTGTAATGGATCATAGAATCCCTTCAGTGCAGAAGGAGGCTATTCGACCTTTCGAGTCTGCACTGACCACAATCCCATCCAAGCCCTATTCCCGTAATCCCACACATTTACCCTGCTAATCCCACTGACAGGGTCAATTTAGCATGGCCAATCAACCTAACCTGCACATCTTTGGACTGTGGGAGGAAACCCATGCAGACACGGGGCGAATGTGCAAACTCCAAGCAGACAGTGACCTGAGACTGGAATTGAACTCTAGTCCCTTGGTGCTGTGAGGCAGCAGTGCTAACCACTGTACCGCTCTGGATCTGGAAGATGTTTGAGATTGAGCAGCAAGTACAGAGCCCAAGGGGGAAAAAATAAAGGAAGGATGGGAGGAAGTGTAGGAAAGAAGGAAAGGAAAGATCTGTGTTAGGTGGAGGGCAGTGCTGATTAAATTAGCGATTCTTAAAACTTGCGCCCAAAGGCCGCAGGGGGTTGCAGAGTCCTTGCAAGAGTCCCTAGTGCAGCATTAGCCGACCACCAAGAGTGTCATGGTCAGGAGAAAGCAAATGGAGGGTGGCCGGCGACATGCTCGGCTCCCACACCCCACCTTCCTGTTCTCCCCTAATCCTCTCCAGGCTCCTGCAGGTCTTCTGTCATGCTTTCTCCATGTTCTGCTCTGTGTTCTGTCAAGGATAGACAGGGAGCACAATGAGAAGCTGGCACCTTTTACCTGCAAGTCACTATCTATTTTCTTAAAAGCGTTATTAAAACAGCACATGCAGCGCTTTCATATTGTGAGTATTATTGTATTATAATTTGGATGCGGTTCTGTGGACACCAATTTGTTTGAAAAGAGGTCCTTCAATAAAAAAGGTTTCAGAACTCCTGGATTTATTGACCTTTAGTGGTGATGCTGCCAGGCAGAAAAGGGTGGCAATGGGTACAAGGAAGGAAACACAAGCTCGATCCAGAGAAGATGTCAACGGCAAGAGAATAATTACCAAGACTTTACAAAAGCAAAATGATCCGCTGCTGGAAATACTAAGTTGGCCAAGCAGCATCTGTGGAGAGAGAAATAGGTCAGTGACCTTGAAAAGATGCTGCCCAATGCTGAATATTTCCACGATTTTCTGCTTTTATATCACTTTACCAGCACCCTTTGACTGGGAAAAGGGGAGTGGCCCCCCCCCCCCCCCCCCCCCCCCGCCTTCACCCCACAAACACACCTATGTTGCTTCTCAGGCCCCGTGGCCTGCCCCCACCCGTCCCGGCAGCCCCCGCTTGCCCTCAGGGCCACATCTGACCAGTGGGCCAATGGTTGGACAAGCTTGAGTTAGCCTAGCATCTGTCATATGAAAAGCGCGAGAATCCATTAAGGTGGTTGTCGCACGGTACTTAGAAAATCATAATGTGAGCAGGCAGTCAAAATGGCTTTGTGAAAGAGAAATCATTCCTAACTAATTGAATCGAGCTTTTTGACGAAGTAACATTCAAGATGGATAAAGGGAAACCAGTGGATGTGGTATACTTGGATTTACAAAAGGCATTTGCGAAGGCGCCACATCAAAGTTTATTACACAAGATAAGAGGCCATCCTTTAGGGGGTAATATATTATTATGGATAAGACTGGTTAGCTAACAGCAAGCAGAGGCTAGGGATAAATATGTCTTTTTTCAGATTGGCAAGCTGTACTTCATGGAGTGCCATAGGGATCAGTGCTGCATCCCCAACATTTTACAATCTATTTCAATGACTTGAGTGAGGGGACCGAATGTCTGGTAGCTAAATTTGCTGATGACACCAGAATTAAGCTGTCAAGAGAAGGTAGAGAGTCTGCAAAGGGATATAGACAGGTTGAGTGGCCAACAATGTGGCTGATGGAATATAACATGTATAAATGTCACATTTATTTTTTGACATGGAGAAAAGCAATATACAATGTAAAGGAAAAAGATTGCAGAACTTGATGATATAGAAGGATCTGGGTGTCCTGGCACCTGAATCTCTGTTATGCAGATGCAGCAGGTGATTAGGAATGTTGGCATTTATTGCAAAAGGAATTAAATATAAAAAGGAATTTTATTGCAGTTGTACAGTGCCTTGGTGATTCCACAGCTGGAGTACTGTGTACAGTTTTGGCTTCTTAATTTGAAAAATAATAGCTGCTTCAGAAATAGTTCAGAGAAGGTTCATTTGACTCATTTCTAGGAAGACAGGCTTACCTTATGAAGAACAGCTAAACAGGTTGGACCTATACCTATTTGAGTTTAGAAGAATGAGAGGTGAACGTATTGGGCCTGAACTTCCACAGAATGGCAGTTGGAGTCGAATTGCCACTGTGCTCCCTACTTTGTCACCTAGAAATCTTTCCGATCCAGTCTTACTGACCTTCCAGCTTCCAACCCTGCGAGAACCTTCCAGGGCAGCGTGCTCCGGAGGCCTTCAGCCAAACACTGCAGAATCAGCTGAAGGTGGCCACACCCTCTTTTTATGACACTGGCTAAATTTAAAGATCAGCCAGGGAGAAGGTAGATTTCTCGGGTAAGTTGTGAGAATTTTGGAGAGGGGTGACGGGTCACATAGGCGGGTGGGTCGGACAGCAAATGGGGGCATGGAAATGGTGGAGCAGACAGTCAGGGGTGGGCAGTGGTGTGGTCGGACAGTTGGGGGGAACTGGATGGGGGACCCGATGCTTGGGGGTTGGGGTGAGTCCCTTGGGGGTTGGGGTGGTGTTGAGCCTCCTGAGAATTTGGGAGCTAGTGGTCAGTCCTGTTGGGAATTGGAGAGAGCTGGGAGGGAGTGTGGTGGTGAGTTCCCTGAGGGTTGGGGGGTAGTGGTGAGTCCGTTGGGGATTATAACAATGAAAGGGACAGAGAAGTGGGAGCAACGTGGCAAAATAAAATGACACATGACTGGAAGCACAGGGTCATGTTCAGTATTCAGCAAAGCAATCACTTAATTTGCATTTGGCCTCCCCAAACATAGGAAATAGGAGGAGTAGTAGGCAATATGGCCCTTCGTGTTACTTCCACCATTCATTATGATCATGGCTGATCGTCCAACTCAGTAGCCTGATCCCGCCTCCTCTGTCATATTCTTTGATCCTTTCGCCCCAAGAGCCAAATCTAACTCCTTGAAAACAGTGTTTTGGCCTCAACTGCTTTCTGTGGTAGAAAATTCCACAGGCTTACCACTCTGGATAAGAAATTTCTCCTCATCTCCGTCTTAAAAGCTTTATCCCGTACCCTTAAATTACGAGGTCATCTCGGTCTCATTGCACATTCCCCTCTCTCAATTTATAGACATTCAGGTATTAATCTGCCTTCCTGTTTTTGCTACCAGTGTGGATTACCTCATTTATCCACATTATACTGCATGTGCCATGCATTTGCACACTTTCTCAGCTTGTCCAAATCACACTGAAGCATCTTTGCGTTCTCCCCACAGCGCCACCTCCCATCCAGCTTTGTGTCATCAGCCAATTTGGAGATATTACATTTAGTTCCCTCATCTAAATCAGTACTATATATTGTGAATATCTGGGGTCCTAGCATTGATCCCTGTGGTACCCCACCAGTCACTGCCTGCCATTCAGATAATTACCTGTTTTTTCAAACTCTGTTTCTTGTCTGCCAACCAGTTTTCTATCCATCTCAATACCCCCAATCCCATGTGCTTTAATTTTACACACAAATCCCTTATGTGGACTTTGTTGAAAACCCTCAAAGTCCAAATGAACCACATCCACTGGCTCCCCCTCATCAAGTCTAGTTACATCCTTGAAATATTCCAGTAGATTTGTCAAGCATGATTTCTTTTTTGTAAATCCATGCTGACTCTCCCATTTTATCCATGCTGACTCTCCCATTTTACCACTGTTTATCAAGAGCTCTGCTATTAAATCTTTGATAATTGTCTCTAGCATTTTCCCCACTGCTGACTAGTCTATAATTCCCTGTTTTCTCTCTACCTCCCTTTTTAAATAGTGGAGTTGCATTAGCTATTCTCCAATCTGTAGGAACTGTTCCAGAGTCTATAAAAACTTGGAAGGTGACCACCAATGCATTCACTATTTCTAGGGCTACTTCCTTAAATATTCTGGGATGTAGATTAGCAGGCCCTGGGGATTTATTGACCTTCAAACCCATCAATTTCCCCAACACCATGGGTGGGATTTTCCAGCCGCGCTCCCCTCAGGACCGGAAAATCCCGCCCAAGGTCAATGAACCTTTGCACGATCCTGTCCCGCTGCTATAATTCCTGTGGCAGATAGGACAGGAAAATTCCACCCCATTTCTCTACTGATACTGATTTCCTTCAGTTTCTCCCTGTTACTAAACCATGTGTTCCCCAACATTTCTGATGTGTTATTTGTGAAGATAGAACCAAAGTATGTATTTAGTTGATCATCCATTTCCTTGTTCATCATTATAAATTCCCCTGTTTCTGACTATAAGGGACCGACATTTGTCTTCACTGATCCTTTTCTCTTCACATATCTGCAGAAGATTTTACAATCAGTTTTTATGTTCCCTGTGAGCCTACTCTGTTCCCCTTGCTCATCCTTTGCTGCATTCTAAACTGCTCCCAATCCCTAAGTTTGTTGTCTTTCCTGGTCACTTTGAACGCCTCTATCTTAGAGCTCATACTATCTCTAATTTCCCTTCTGAGTCATGGTTTGACCACCTTTCCCGTTTTACTTTTGCATCAGACAGGAATGAACAATTGTTGCAATTCACCAATGCGCTCTTTGAATGTTTGCCATTACCTATCCACCGTCATTCCTTTAGGTAACGTTTCCCAATCCATCATAGCCAACTCGTGCCTCACATCATCGTAATCTCCTTTAAGAAGATTCAGGACCCTCATCTCAGAATCAATTACGTTACTCCGACTTGATGAAGATTCTATCATACTGTGGTTGTTGATCCTCAAGAAGGCACGCACAACTGGCTTGCCAATTATTCCTTTCTCATTAGACAATACCCAATTTGGGATGGCCTGCTCTCTAGTTGATTCCTCAACATATTGATCTGGAAAACCATCCCCGATACACTCCAGGAATTCCTCCTATACAGTATTGTGAATAATTTGATTTGTTCAGTCGACATGCAGATTAAAGTCACTCATAATTACGGATGTTACTTTATTGCATGTGACTCTAATTTCCCATTTAATGCCAACCCCAACATCAACAAGACAGTTATGTAGTATGTTCTATATACAACCCCAGCGAACATTTTTTGCCCTTTGGTGTTTCTCAGCTCTTCCCATACAGATGCCACATTGTCGGAGGTAATATCTTTCCTCCCTATTGTGTTAATTTCCCCTCTAACCAGCAATGCAACTCTACTGCCTTTTCTTTTTGTCTGGCTTTCCCAAATACTGAATACCCTGGGTGTTCAGTTCCCATCCCTGGTCACCCTGCAGCCATGTCAACGTAATTCCAACTATATCATACCCATTTACATCTATTTGTACAATTAATTTATCCACTTCATTGCAAATACTCCGTGCACTAATGCAAAGGCTTATCCTTTTAACATTTCTTGTCCTGTTCCCACTATTTTTCAGTGGCTCTGTTTGATTCTGGCCTTTGATTTCTCTGCTTGTCACTTTTTTTATTCCCCCTTCTGTATTTTGTTCTTGTCCTTGATTCCCCCTCTTCTGACTCCTTGCATAAATTCCTATCCCATTTCCATTTTAGTTTAAACCCTCTCCAATCACTCTAGCAAATACTCCCCTTAAAACATATGTCCTGGTCCTGCCTATGTATAACCCAGTAAGAAGTTTAACAACACCAGGTTAAAGTCCAACAGGTTTATTTGGTAGCAAAAGCCACACAAGCTTTCGGAGCTCCAAGCCCCTTCTTCAGGTGAGTGGGAATTCTGTTCACAAACAGAGCATATAAAGGCACAAACTCAATTTACATGAATAATGGTTGGAATGCGAATACTTACAACTAATCAAGTCTTTAAGAAACAAAACAACGTGAGTGGAGAGAGCATCAAGACAGGCTAAAAAGATGTGTATTGTCTCCAGACAAGACAGCCATGGGGGTATTGTTTTGTTTCTTAAAGACTTGATTAGTTGTAAGTATTCGCATTCCAACCATTATTCATGTAAATTGAGTGTGTGTCTTTATATGCTCTGTTTGTGAACAGAATTCCCACTCACCTGAAGAAGGGGCTTGGAGCTCCGAAAGCTTGTGTGGCTTTTGCTACCAAATAAACCTGTTGGACTTTAACCTGGTGTTGTTAAACTTCTTACTGTGTTTACCCCAGTCCAACGCCGGCATCTCCACATCATATGTATAACCCATCCAGCTTGAACTGGTCCCAGTGTCCCAGGAATCTGAAACCATCCGCCTCACATCAGCTCTTCAACCACATACTCATCTGATATATCCTGCTGTTTCGACTCTGACTTGCACGTGGCATTGATAGTATTCCTGAAATTGCTACCTTTGAGGTCCTACTTTTCCTATATCCTAACACCCTATATTCTGCTTTTGGGACCTCATCCTTTTTTAAATCTATGTCGTTTGTACCAATGTGTACCACAACCACTGGCTGTTTGCCCTCCTCCGCTAGAATGTCATGCAAACTGCTCTGTGATATCCGTGACCCTAGCACCAGGGTGGCAATATAACATCCAGGAGTCTCATTTGCGGTCACAGAAGCGCCCACTAATTCCCCTTACAATTGAATCCCCTATAACTATTGCATTCCAACACTTTTTACTCCAACCAATGGCAGCTGGTGGAGCTTAAATTCAATTAATAATTTAGAATTGAAAAATTAGTCCCAATGATGACCATGAAACACTCATTGATTATCATAAAAAAACCCACCAAGGTCACTAATATCCTTTGGGTATCCTTGCCTGGTCTGGTCTACACGTGACTCCAATCCCACAGCAATGTGATTGATTCAACTGCCGCCTGAAATGCTGCGGCAAGGCACTCCGTTCAAGGGCAATTAGGAATAGGCAATAAATGCTGGCCTTGTCAGTTAAGCCCACATCCCACGAAAATAATTTAAAAATCAGATTCTGTATTCCCCAATATTCTTTGTTTCTCTTTGATTCCCAGCTTCTGTAATATTTTGCCTTTGAATAAATCCACACATTACTTTTTACATGCCCAGAATATGGAAACTTTGGTGCTATTTTTGATTCTGAAAATATTGAAAGCCAAACCAAAACTTCAGGTGCTTTTGCCATTTTTCTCTCTCAATCCCAATCTGTCATTTTTTTCTGTAAAATACAGGATATATTCTTAGCAGTAACTGCATTAAGATTTTTTTTCTCTAGTTTTAATTCTGTGTTGGCCACTTGTCCGAGTAGCTCTTGATTTTTAATATCGGCATTATATTCTAAGAAGTCTTCCCTGTTGGCAGTGGTGTCTTTTCCTTGCATGCTGTGTTGATTTAATTTCAACAAAACGGAAAGAAAGGAGTAATAAGTGAAAAATTTTAGCAGTCAAGCAGCTAGTGTGATTTTACAGTCAGCAGGATGTCTCTTTGGTTTTTATCGAAATGGATGCTTGCATCAAGTAAACTTAAGCAAGGTTCAGAAAAAAATGTAATGGATGGTTAGCGTTTTGGTGACAAATCTTGTCCATTTAACTAATAATTTAGTTGCTAAATGAGGAAGGTTAAGCAGTCATCACTAGAACCTTAGGGGTGGCAACATGTCTATTGTGGCACGGAAAGCATATTGAAACCAGAAATACAAGGGATTTTCTTGTACCAAGTGTCAAGAGAAAGTCATTGTGTGTGCTATATCTATTTAATGTTAACAACTTTCAGAGCTTAATAGAACTTAATAGGAACAAATGCTGTCCAGCATCCAGTGCTTCAGGTCACTGAAACTGGAGTTGGTTTAGTCTATGGAAAGGATTGGAAAGGTAAATCAGGTTGGGGGATTTGGGGTTAGTGATATCTTTTAGCAATGCAGTTTCCATCTCAGATGTTCTGAATCATAACTCTGGTGATAACCAGGTTCTTCCTCATTTTGGGGAACGGGCAAGTATTTACATGGCTGCTCTTGATCACAGCCAGTTTCAGAATAGAGTTAGTCTGGTCAGGATGGAAGTACTTTAAATATAATTTGGAAGGACCATTAGGAAGTTTTTTCTCTGTTAAAGTTGCTTTATAAATGCAAGTTGTCAGCTGAACACAACTTCATCTTTATGACCATGTGACCTGGTATTTAGGGGCTTAAAATTTATTTTCGGCTGGCTTTTGTCTTCAGTAAGAAACAGATTGCTTCAAGCTCTGGAAGTTTATTTGAACGTTCTTGAGCATCATTCAAACTTCCTGCCTTGGAGATCTTTCAGACTCCATTCAATTCAGGACATAATTTATCCTACAAGCTATTTTGCTTTGCATCTCTCCAATTGAACTATATAAATGTAGAGCCTACTTACTATGCCACTTTTCTCTTTACTAGGCATTCATTCTCGATGGGAGAATTTTGACCGGCTTAGCCTATAGAGAATTTCATCACAGCAGACCTTGATTGTTGTATTAATCCAGTGTCCAAGTACATTTTTAGCAGGGGTTATTGGGTAGAGGTGATGACTGGGATATTCCAGACTGACTTTTATTTTTGTTTGGCTTCACTCTATCCTGGCTGAACTCGATGATTTGATAAGGTACCCTTTCAGAACTGCTGTGAGCTGCTCAGCATACTGATATGAGCCAGGCCAGAACCTCTAAGGTGTTTTATGAAAACAGCCTAGACCCTAAGTTTTTACATTTTAATTTGGCGCAAGTGAGCAGAAGGTGTTTCACTGCAGGTATGATTCAAGTGACCTACTAGAAAGTGTTTATCAAACAAAGTTTATTTAAGAACATAGTTAAAATATAAAAGATTTAGCATAACATTTACCAATTACAAGATTCAAACATGGTACAGTATAAAACCTTAACAGCTAGCTATCTATGATGTTCCAAGTCGAACAACATCCCATAAACATATATCCCCTTCTAGACTTGGCACAAAAAGCAAGTATGCTCACGTGATGCTGGATTTTGCAGCTTTTTAACACCTGCTGTGAATTGGTCCTTTCAATGTTGGATTAAAACTGAGGCTTCCCAGTCCTGGGACTTTAAGCATGCCTCTGGAGAGAGCGAGAGAGAGACAGAGACACTGCTTTCTGTCTCTCGTCCAAACAGCATCTGAGAAAAATGAGACTAAAACCTGTGGGGAAAAAAAACTGTCCCCAGGCATCACCTGACTTTGTCAATCATACTCCACCCAGCAATTCCAAAAGGATCATAAAATCTCAGGGCACTGCATTAGTTCAGATTAAAAATAAATATGATATCCATTATATTGCTTCAGTAACAATTTAGATGACACTAGTTACAGACAGAATGGTGCCAATAAAATGCTAGAACCTGCTTGAAAAACCTTCAGAGAAACATGATTAAAATACATTTCTTAAAGGCGCAGTATCGTCACAATACTGATGACCAAAAGTATGTTTAATTTGCCAACAGAGGTAACATTTTTAATGCACTTGTCCGTGCCAGTGAAATGCACCTCTTTTGATTAATTACAGTCCTCCAGAGGAAATGCTGCTATTATTAACTTAGCTGAAGTCAGAGTTGCAGTTCATTGTAAATGGAACGTTAATCTAGGTTGATCACAACCAAGCAAAAGCAAAGTGTAAAGAGAGAGCATGCTGGCATTAACTAAAGTGCTAAAAGAGGGATAATGAATTAAATAATCTGGGATTTCCTTCAGGTGCTTTTAGTGAATGATGATATTGCTGCATGATCCAGAATGTGTAGAGGAATGTCCAAAAACGTTGGATGTGCTGTCTTGTGACTAGATAGTAGTACTGGTGTGCTCATCTTCATCTCATCTTCACTGGCGTTGTATGTTCACCATTAGTAATGAGAGCTTCAGGTGTATTTCCTCTGACAAACATGAATCTTAGCCCCAGGCCATATTCAATGGTTCTTAAACTTTACTGGGCATAGCCTCACCAGCTCAAGCTTGAGTTGTCGGTGTCAGCACCAATACATTTTGCAAAAAAAAAGCCGGCAAAGGTAAACATTGTCATCGTTTGTCTTTACTCTCCTACTCTCTCTCCTTTCCCTTTGTTCCTCTTTCTCACTTAGCTTCTCTCATTTCAGCAGCACTTTGGCACTGCTGCATGGGGAGACCAGGGGATGGAGTTGGTCAAGAGGCAATGGATTGGAGAGTTTCAGGGGCTCTTGGCATGTTCCACAGTTTGAGAACCACTTGTTTCTGTTGTATCAGTGTGATATCATGTTTTTTCCCTATGACTGCCTTAATATAGTGATTTCAGAGATTTTCAGTATAGCTGTGTCATTCTCTGAGGCCACCAATTTTATTGTCCATGTGCATTAGATTAAGTGTTTTAATACCAAACCTTTTGGTGTGGGGAGGGGGGGAGGGGGCAGAGAAACTGGTGACGATTTAATTTTAAGTGTTACCTAAATACAACGACAATAATTTTGTTTTTCCTGCATTATAAATATCCCCTTATAAGATCTTTACTGAAATGGTGTTTCAGCTGTGGAGAATGACCCAACCATACTTGTTATGGAAAATGGTCTCTCTTCAGCAATCCCTTTTTGAAGAAATTTAAAACATAAGCATACCAATGCTCTTATCCCATTCTCTCTCATGCAAATTGGAAAGAGCCACAGACCCAGAGATTAATAATTTTGCTTCTTTTTTTATCTTTTGTAATCGTGAAAGAAAATTGCAACAAATGTACCTGTACTGGTAAGTGTTTTGAGGTGACTAAAATGTAGCCTTGTGGTGTAGTTTATTGGTAAGAATCAGGTAAGTGTCTATTTTAAAATTTAATCAGTTTTTGTTTGTAACCAGGACATCCGAAAACTGCTTAAGCAATGAGACCCTACACTTTAACATTGGCTTGTGTGCATGTAGCTGTGGGTGCACTGTAGTTGTAAGAAAAACAAATCATAATTAACATTTCAGTAGTACTTAAGAATTTCACAACTACTTCTACTTCAGGGCACATTTTATTTGATAATTGAACAGAACCTATGTTCTGTCGTATATTAGCAAAACATGCTCAGGTAAGGTATGAAGGTATTTTCATTATTCTTACATATTGCATCCCGTGAATAACCCTCCTGAATTGCATGCTGTTACGCTCCTGCTGATTTGATTAAAACACCTCTATAAATAAGTGATTGTTTAGATTCCTTCCCAATTGTTGCTTGTGGTGTTTGCTCTGCCACGTTGATTCACTTTGATTATTTTGTGTTCTAATTAACTTTAATTTCCTTTGGGGTGGGTGGTGGCAGTGTGTGTAAAAAGAAATGTTTCTGAATTGCTCTTTACCTGTAACTGTGTTTGAACAGGCTTGGTTTTTTTCACATAAAATACCACAAAATTAGCCTAAGTGAGACAGTGAATTTAAATTTTATTTGTTTCACCATTCAGACTGTTGAAACGTACCATTAGCAGGATGGAATGAAGTTTACCCGTGATTGTTGCCAAAAATAACCTGTGGCAAATTGAAGGTTTTGAATGGAAAACTAAACCTTTGCAAGATACAGCATGCTTCAATACAGAGCTCCCGCAACTAGTCCCCAGCATTGAGCTTTAGTATCCAGAATTCAAGAACGTGAATGATATTCCCAGATCAACCCCTGTGACTGAGCTTCACAACCCGCATAAATGCAGTTTCATGCCACAAAGAACTGAATGAAGAGACACAAGTACATTCCCATGTAGGACTTTTCAGACAATAAATATTGTAGCTTACACAGTTCTGAAAAGCCAAAAGACAACACATGCAATACATCTAACTCCCATCCCCGACACTCGCTGTCGGGAATCATCTCCCTCTGTCTCTCTCTTGGTTCACCCACCATTCCCTCTCAACCATCTGTCTGTGTGTGTCTGTGCATCTTTGTGTGTGGGGCTCTGCGTGTCTTTGTGTGTGTGTGCGTCTCTCCCGCTCTCTTCCCCCACCTCTCCCACTCTCTTCCCCCCTCTCCCGCTCTCTTCCCCCCCTCTCCGGCTCTCTTCCCCCCCTCTCCCGCTCTCTTCCCCCCCTCTCCCGCTCTCTTCCCCCCCCTCTCCCGCTCTCTTCCCCCCCCTCTCCCGCTCTCTTCCCCCCCCTCTCCCGCTCTCTTCCCCCCCCTCTCCCGCTCTCTTCCCCCCCTCTCCCGCTCTCTTCCCCCCCTCTCCCGCTCTCTTCCCCCCCCTCTCCCGCTCTCTTCCCCCCCCTCTCCCGCTCTCTTCCCCCCCTCTCCCGCTCTCTTCCCCCCCCTCTCCCGCTCTCTTCCCCCCCCTCTCCCGCTCTCTTCCCCCCCTCTCCCGCTCTCTTCCCCCCCTCTCCCGCTCTCTTCCCCCCTCTCCTGCTCTCTTCCCCCCCTCTCCCGCTCTCTTCCCCCCCTCTCCCGCTCTCTTCCCCCCCTCTCCCGCTCTCTTCCCCCCCTCTCCCGCTCTCTTCCCCCCCTCTCCCGCTCTCTTCCCCCCCTCTCCCGCTCTCTTCCCCCCTCTCCCGCTCTCTTCCCCCCCTCTCCCGCTCTCTTCCCCCCCTCTCCCGCTCTCTTCCCCCCCCTCCCGCTCTCTTCCCCCCCTCTCCCGCTCTCTTCCCCCCCTCTCCCGCTCTCTTACCCCCCTCTCCCGCTCTCTTCTCCCCCTTCTCCCGCTCTCTTCCCCCCCTTCTCCCGCTCTCTTCCCCCCCTTCTCCCGCTCTCTTCCCCCCCCTTCTCCCGCTCTCTTCCCCCCCTTCTCCCGCTCTCTTCCCCCCCTTCTCCCGCTCTCTTCCCCCCCTTCTCCCGCTCTCTTCCCCCCCTTCTCCCGCTCTCTTCCCCCCCTTCTCCCGCTCTCTTCCCCCCCTTCTCCCGCTCTCTTCCCCCCCTTCTCCCGCTCTCTTCCCCCCCTTCTCCCGCTCTCTTCCCCCCCTTCTCCCGCTCTCTTCCCCCCCTTCTCCCGCTCTCTTCCCCCCCTTCTCCCGCTCTCTTCCCCCCCTCTCCCGCTCTCTTCCCCCCCTCTCCCGCTCTCTTCCCCCCCTCTCCCGCTCTCTTCCCCCCCTCTCCCGCTCTCTTCCCCCCCTTCTCCCGCTCTCTTCCCCCCCTTCTCCCGCTCTCTTCCCCCCCTTCTCCCGCTCTCTTCCCCCCCTTCTCCCGCTCTCTTCCCCCCCTTCTCCCGCTCTCTTCCCCCCCTTCTCCCGCTCTCTTCCCCCCTTCTCCCGCTCTCTTCCCCCCCTTCTCCCGCTCTCTTCCCCCCCTTCTCCCGCTCTCTTCCCCCCCTTCTCCCGCTCTCTTCCCCCCCTTCTCCCGCTCTCTTCCCCCCCTTCTCCCGCTCTCTTCCCCCCCTTCTCCCGCTCTCTTCCCCCCCTTCTCCCGCTCTCTTCCCCCCCTTCTCCCGCTCTCTTCCCCCCCTTCTCCCGCTCTCTTCCCCCCCTTCTCCCGCTCTCTTCCCCCCCTTCTCCCGCTCTCTTCCCCCCCTTCTCCCGCTCTCTTCCCCCCCTTCTCCCGCTCTCTTCCCCCCCTTCTCCCGCTCTCTTCCCCCCCTTCTCCCGCTCTCTTCCCCCCCTTCTCCCGCTCTCTTCCCCCCCTTCTCCCGCTCTCTTCCCCCCTTCTCCCGCTCTCTTCCCCCCCTTCTCCCGCTCTCTTCCCCCCCTTCTCCCGCTCTCTTCCCCCCCTTCTCCCGCTCTCTTCCCCCCCTTCTCCCGCTCTCTTCCCCCCCTTCTCCCGCTCTCTTCCCCCCCTTCTCCCGCTCTCTTTCCCCCCCTTCTCCCGCTCTCTTTCCCCCCCTTCTCCCGCTCTCTTTCCCCCCCGCTCTCTCCCCCTCTCTTCTCCTCCCCCCCCCCCCCCTCCCCCCCGGCCTTCCCTGTCTGTCCTTCCCTCGTCTTCAGCTCAACCGGGCTCCTCATTTGATCCAGCCCCCTACCTCTTTATCAACACACCCTATCTCTTAGCCCCTCCTACTCTTTCTCTCTCACCCTCTCAAGGCCATCCCACTTTCGTGCTCTCCAAAAATTGTTGAAATAAATGTTTATGGTTATCTTTGTACGGTCCTGGTTATTAGTTTGGACAATCTTTATTCCATTTGTAGTAAGCTTGTAGAATACTTGAGATATTCTGAATTTAAAAGCAAGTGGTGTTCCTGTGCATGAATTTGAATTTTAGGATAGAGCATTGCATTCTAAAGTAGCTCGAGGCCTGGTAGCTCAGTTTGTGCATATCAATGTGCTGCCATGTGTTGCACCATGGATTGATGTCCGCGGTTTCTCGTGGTGAATCCTCAGTTTAACTGAGGCTGTGGATGGAATGAAATGAGGTAAGATAATTTCCAAATAAGGAAACATTCCCAGACCTGGTCAAGAAAGGGCATACTTGTATGTCTTTACATGATTGAAGTGCTTATTTGGTGCCTTGATCATGTATGAGTGCCTAAAGGAAAGGTTAGAGTAACTGCCCCAGTTATGTTAAATGTGTCTAGCATATAATGTTCCAAGCAGACAGAAATTAATTGAGGCGCATCTAAGTTTACGCCAATACTAATTGAGCAGGCTGTATCCCATCAATGAAGACTTGCTGGCAAATCAATAGAACTACTTAATTATTTCAGTGAAATAATAGAAAGCTTGCAATATACTGTAAATGTTCAGTTATGAAATTTAATTATAATAATTACACTTTTTCACTCCCACAATAGCTTCAGTTAATTATAAAAGCTGTTTTGTCAGCAATTTCATCTAAGTGCAAAGTGTCCAGTGAAAAGGCATTATATTTTCACTTTATTAAGGATTTTATACTTGCTATTTATGCTTGCTCATATTTCTTGTTCTTTGAAGGCCTGAACCTTCCTGCAGATGTATACTAAGATAGAAAATTGCTAAGCGGTGTTTTGATTTGATCCATTTTTAATAAAAGATAAGGCTCGTTCACCTTGTCTTTTACCAGACTTGCCATTAATGGGGTAGAATGCCAAGTGGTACATTCTCATCATCCTGCTCAACACAATTCTCTGCGGGGCTAATTTTCCTTCTCAAAGTCAATAGTCTCTATTTTAACACTGTACTGAAGGCATTATCCAGATAAATGGATTGGCTATAAAATTAGCAAGGACCATCTGTATTGCCAAGGAAATAGACACAAGTTCAGAGATTGGTCAACTGAATAGAAACTGCCTAACTTTTAATTGATATTCTTTGTTGCAAGTTACAGCTGGGTACAAATTGTGCTTGATGTTCAAAGCCTGCATTTCCTTCCTCCCTCTGCACCTTTCATGAGTCATACTGCTATGAGATGTTAATTACGCTAACATGCTTTAGGGTGCAACACTGGCTGCTGGAAGTGCGTAGGACCAGGAGATGGTCATTGTTCCCCTCTAGCCTGTTCAACAAATACAAATGTTAGCTGATCTGCAGACTAACTGTCCATATCCACCTTTGCCCACATTCCTTAATACCTTTGCGTAATAAAAAAAACTGCCTATTTCAGATTTAAAACCAGCAATTGATTTATCATGTCCTATGATGAGAGGATGAGTAAGCTGGACCTATACTCTCTGGAGTTCAGAAAAATGAGAGGTGATCTCATTGAAACATACAAGTTCTTAAGGGGCTTCACAAGTTAGACACAGGTTGTTTCCCCTAGTAGGGCAGTCTAGAATATTGACACACAGCCACTGTAAGGTCAGTCATTTCACATTGGCATGAGATGTGTGGGTTAGGTTGATTGGCCAGGTTAAAAATTGCCCCTTAGAGTCCTGGGATGTGTTGGTTAGAGGGATTAGCGGGTAAATATGTGGGGGTAGGGCCTGGGTGGGATTGTGGTCGGTGCGGACTCGATGGGCCGAATGGCCTCCTTCTGCACTGTAGGGTTTCTATGATTTCTATGAGAAAGTTCCAGCGGTTGTGAATCATTTAAATTTTTGATGCCAGGAGGTTTTGATGCTTCATCCTTGAATGTATTCAAGGCTGGGTTAGATAGGTTTATGATCTCTCAGGGAAGTTGAAGGATATGGAAAGCAGGCAGGAAGGTGATGCAGAGGCATAAGATCAGCCATGATCACATTGAATAACTGGACAGGTTTGGGGTCCATATTGTCTACTCCTTATTTCTTGTGTTTTTATCAACTGCAATTTGGAACACAGTCGTATATTCAAACAAAGTCAGCATGGATTTACGAAAGGGAAGTCATGCTAATCAAATCTACTGGAGTTCTTTGAGGATGTAACTAGTAGAGTTGATCAGAGAGAACCAGTGGGTGTGGTTTATTTAGACTTTTAGAAGACTTTTGGTAAGGTCTTGCATAACAGATTATTCTATAAAGTTAAAATGCATGGGTTGCAGGTAGTGTCTTGAAATGGATAGAAAGCTGGTTCGCAGATAGCAAGCAAAGAGTTGGAATAAATGGGTCTTTTTCCGATTGGCAGGCAGTGACTAGTGAGGTACTGCAGGGATCTGTGCTAGGACCCGAACTGTTCACATTATATATTGATTTGGACAAGGGAACTAAATGTATGCAAATTTGGGTGGGAGGGTGAGCTGTGGGGAGGATGCAGATATCGGGCAGAAACATTTCTAAACACACAAGGGGGTGACACGGTGGCAAAGTGGTTGGTGCTGCTGCCTCACTAGCGCCAAGGACCCAGGTTCACTTCCAGTCTTGGGTGACTCGTGACTTGAAGTTTACTCGTTCTCCCTGTGTCTGCGTGGGTTTCCTTCAGGTGCTCTGGTTTCCTCCCACAGTCTAAAGATGTGCAAGTTGGGTGGATTGGCGAAGCTAAATTTACCCTTGGTGTCCCAAGAAGTGTAGGCTGGGAGGATCAGTGGGGTGAATACATGGGGTTATGGAGATAGGGCCTGGGTAAGATGCTCTGTTGAGTGTCGGTGCAGACTCAATGGGCCGAATCTTCTGCACTGTAGGGATTTCAATGATTCTTCTTTGATTCCAGATGTTTGTGTGATTTGGCCAGGTTGAGTGGGCATATGCATTGCAGATGCAATATAATGTAGATAAATGTGAGGTTATCCACTTCAGTAGCAAAAATAGGAAGGCAGATTATTATTGAATAGGTATAAATTGAGAGAGGTGAATACCCAATGAGACCTTTGTGTCCTTGTGCATCAGTTGATGAAAGTAAATGTGCAGGTGCAGCAGGCAGTAAAGAAGGCAAATGTCATGTTGGCCTTTTTAGTGAGAGGATTTGAGTACAGAAATAGGGATGTTTTACTGCAATTGTATAGGGCATTGGTGAGGCCACACCTGGTGTATTATGTGCCATTTTGGTGTCCTTCTCTGAGAAAGGGTGTCCTCGCTAGAGAGGGAGTACAGTGAAGCTTTACCAGGTTGATTCCTGGAATAGCAGGTCTGTCATATGAGGAGAGACTTAAGTTGGCTAGGATTATATTCATTGGAGTATAGAAGAGTGAGAGGAGATCTCATAGAACTTATAAAACTCTAACAGGATTAGACAGGGTAGATTCAGAAAATATGTTCTCTATGGTGGGGGAGTCCAGAACCAGGGGTCATAGTTTGAGGAAAAGGGACAGAGGTGAATAGAAATTTCTTCACCCAGAGAGGGGCGAATCTGTGGAATTCACAACCACAAAGTGGTTGAGGCCAAAATGTTGTGATTTCATGAAGGGATTAGGTATGGCTCTTCGGGCTAAAGAGATCAAGGGATATGGGGCAAAAGTGAGACCAGAGTATTGAATTTGATGATCAGCCATTATTATAATGAATGGTAGAGCAGGGTCGAATGGCCTACTTCTATCTTCTATGTAGTTAATCACCAAACCATGGCAAAGTGCCATATGTGAGAGGTGCACACTCTCTTACTCTTACTATCTGTTCTTGACTTTAGAATTTTATAAAGGACAAACTTACACGTGCATAGGCTTTTAGTCTCAGCCACAAATATGTTTATTACAAAAAAACGTTCCTAATGCCTAAAAAGAGCTCTAAACTAGTGTAACAATGCTGCACAGCACTCAAAACTGAGTTATAAATACAAAGTCTCCACGGAAAAGCATTGGCAAAACCCGACGTTTCTGCCAAAACATTAAACAGTTCAAATCAAGCCCTTGCAACCATAGAACAGTACAGCACAGAACAGGCCCTTCGGCCCACGATGTTGTGCCGAGCTTTATCTGAAACCAAGATCAAGCTATCCCACTCCCTATCACCTTGGTGTGCTCCATGTGCCTATCCAATAACCGCTTCAATGTTCCTAAAGTGTCTGACTCCACTATCACTGCAGGCAGTCCATTCCACACCCCAACCACTCTCTGCGTAAAGAACCTACCTCTGATATCCTTCCTATACCTCCCACCATGAACCCTATAGTTATGCCCCCTTTTTTTGAAGATGTTATCCATTCTATTTATTATTTACAGAGACCACAGCGCGGCGAGGATTTAAAACAGGTCACATCGAAACCACAGCAAATCAATTTGTGGGAGAAATGCTTCACTTTCCCAATGGATAAAATAAATCACAAGTTGTCCAACGCCTTATGATGCTCCGCGTTCTATCATCCGCCACACGGAGAGGTCCCTGGACCGGTATCCGCTCCCTGGCACTCCAGTTCCAACAACAGTGCGCGGGGGAACATTCAGGAGCGCTCTTCTGTCACAGCCGACCGGTGGGTAGATTGAGGCACACTCTGCGGCCACCCGGTTTGGCTGTCCCACAAGGCGCTCCTTATCTTTAAATCAAGGCAACCCTTATCTTTAAATCACAGCCCCAATATCCTTCGGATCTGGTTGATACTTGCAACTTCCCACATGGTTGGAGCTGTAGGTGCATGAATCAGGTTGACCATTCCTGATTCTCCTTCGTGATTGCAGTGCAAGACTCTACTGTCTTCGCCTTTTTATTACAAAACATTATCCAAAGTATCAAAGCATATTTCCTGGAGACGTTCTGTTTGGATGGTCAGTGCTTAGCACCTTTTTAAACTCTTTTAGCCTGGTTCTTGTCTTGGTCCAGACAAGCAGTACATCATAATATTTCCTCAACTGAAACAATGGACCCTATTCAGGTGGGATGTTCCTGCCTCCCAAGTTGGTATGCCTGTTGTGTGAAAGAGATTTCTTCTCATCACATTTGCTTCTTTTGCAAATCACTTTTAATCTGTGCCCTCTTGTTCTTGATCCTTTCTCGTTAGCTGTTGTGGATATTTGTACAATGGCTGTTGTCTGAGCCATCAGATCTCTGGTGTATAATATGCGCTTTCAGAAGGCATTTGATACAGTGCCACATAACTGACTTGTGAGGAAAATTATAGCTCATGGAATCAAAGGGACAGCAGCAATGTGGATATAAAATTGGCTGAATAAAAGGAAGCAGAGAGTAACAGTCAAATGAGTATTTTTCAGGCTGGAGGAAAGTTTACAGCGGTGTTCACCAGGGGTCGGTAATGCGACCCTTGCTTTTCTTGATGTATATTAATTTAGACTTTAATGTGCAGGGGACAGTTTTGAAGTCTGTGGATGATACAAAACTTGGAAGTATTGTAAACTGTGAAGAGGACAGTATAGAACCTCAGACAAGTTGGTGGGGTGGGCTGATAGGTGGCAAGTGATGTTCAGTGTGGAGAATTGAGCTGATGATGAATTTTCGTAGGAAGAACATGCAGAGACAATACAAAATAAGGGATAAAATTCTTAAACAGGGTGCAGGAGCAGAGGTGTGTGGGTGTGTATGGGCATAAATCATTGAAGGTGGCAGGATAGATGGAGAGAGCAGTTAGCAAAGCACAAAGTATTCTGATCTTTGTTTAAAGGACACAGAGTGCAAGAGCAAGGAGGTTATGCTGAACTTAAACAAGATACTAGTTTGATTTCAGCTGGAATATTATGTACAGTTTTTGATTGTATAAAAAGGTGTACAAGAATGGTTCCAGGGATGAGACTTCAGTTATGAAGATCAATTAGAGGGGTTTGGACTGTTCTCCTTGGAGAAGGGAAGGCTAAGATGTTCTGACAAAGATGTTCAAAATAATGAGGGGACTGGACGTAGTGGCTAGGGAGAAACTGTTCCGCCTTGTAAAAGGATCAAGAACAAGAGGGCATAGATTAAAAGTGATTTGCAAAAGAAGCAAATGTGATGAGAAGAAATCTCTTTCACACAACAAGTGGTTTTAGTCCGGAATGCTCTACCTGGAAGTGTGATGGAGGCAAATTGAATTGAGGCATTCAAGAGGCATTTGCTTCCAATGTGCAGGGGTATGGTGAAAAGGCAGGAGAATGGCACAAAGTCATGATCCTTGTTTGGAGAGTTGGTGCAGACATAATGGACCAAATGGCCTCCCCCTGCACCATAACAGTTCCTAGATTCTCTAATTACCTGATGGCCACTGTTTGTCTTTGGGATGGTAATGTCCCACTGTCTTTACGTGATATCAATTTGGTTTCGGTATCAACATATTTTTAAGATTAACCCCTTGGAGTACAGCTTGCCTTTGTGTATTGAGGTTTGGTTTTTTTGTTTGCAGTGTTTATGTCCATGAAACTTTGGCGTTTTATATTTAATAAAAGTCCAGTTGCAGTTGATTCTGATCCTATACGTGTTTGTTTTACTATGGATAGGTCAAGGAGGCAGGTCCCACGTCCACCTAAGACAGAATAGGGGTCGGACCTTGTGCTGTTGGGGTTAATCTGCTCCACACGCTACCTGCCCTAACTTAAATTTGCTAACAGCCCAACCATTACATTTATTCATCCTGTGAGGATGTCATTTTCTCAATTATCTCTACTAATTTGGTAAATTATTTTGTGTATTGGAAGGCTCACACTGCCTTTACATCATGTTTTATGCTTGCCAGTGCTGAGCTCTAGAGTAATGTACTGGCATGGATTGACAATTGGTTAACAACAGAAAACAGAGTAGAAATAAAAGGGTCATTCTCAGGTTGGCAAGCTGTGACTAGTGGGGCATCGCAAGGATCCATGTTTGGGTTCCACTGTTCACAATCTTTCAATGATAATGATTTGGGAACCAAATGTAATATAATATAAGTTTGCTGATGACCCAAACTAGGTGGGAATGAGGTGAGGAAGATACAAAAGAGGCTATGTAGGGATTTTGATCGTCTCGATGAGTGGGCAAGGACGTGGAAGATGGAATATGATGTGAAAAAGTGTGAAGTTATCCCCTTTGGTAGGAAAAACTAAAATGCAGGGTGAAAGACTGGGAAGTGCTGATGTCCAATTGGACCTGGGTGCTCTTGAGTCACTGAAAGCCAGTATGCAACAATTAGGAAGGCAAATGGCATGTTGGCTGTTATTGTAAGAGGGTTTGAATGCCAACAATAAAGAAGTCTTGCTGCAGTTGTATAGAGCCTTGGTGAGAAAATTGGTCTCCTTGCGTAAAGAAAGATATACTTGCCATATAGGGAGTGTACCAAAGGTTCACAAAGAACAATACAGCACAGGAACAGGCCCTTCGGCCCTCCAAGCCCGTGCCGCTCCCTGGTCCAAACTAGACCATTCTTTTGTATCCCTCCATTCCCACTCCGTTCATATGGCTGTCTAGATAAGTCTTAAACGTTCCCAGTGTGTCCGCCTCCACCACCTTGCCTGGCAGTGCATTCCAGGCCCCCACCACCCTCTGTGTAAAATATGTCCTTCTGATATCTGTGTTAAACCTCCCCCCCTTCACCTTGAACCTATGACCCCTCGTGAACGTCACCACCGACCTGGGGAAAAGCTTCCCACCGTTCAAAATCTTTCAATGATAATGATTTGGGAACCAAATGTAATATAACATAAGTTTGCTGATGACCCAAACTAGGTGGGAATGAGTTGAGGAAGATACAAAAGAGGCTTTTCCCCACCTGACTGATTCCTGGGATGGAGGGATTATCTGATGAGGAAAGCTTGAAGAAACTGAGCCTACATTCTATAGAGTTCAGAAGAATAAGAGGGCGATCTTTTTGAAACATATTAGGTTCTTACAGGGCTGACAAGGTAGGTGCAGGAAGGTTGCTTCCCCTGGCTAAAGGGTTGGGGTGGGGTCTAAAATCAGGAGGCACCATCTCAGAATAAGGGCAAGGTCATTTAGTACTGAGATGAGGAGGAATTTCTTTATTCAGAGGGTAATGAATCTTTGGAATTCTCTACCCTTGAGGGGTGTGGTGACTCGATCATTGAGTATGCTCAAGGCAGAGATTGAAAGAAATCTAAATAGTGAAGACATCAAGGGATATGGGGATAGTTGGGAAAATGGCATTGAGGTAGAAAATTAGCCATGATTTAATTGGATGCTGAGCTAGTTTAAGAGGCTGAGTGGGCTACTCCTGTTCCTATTTCCTTTGTTCTGCAGGTATTAGACAGATTAAAAATATTCCCTTTGCCTTCCTAATGAATGTAAGGGTTACTCAAGTATGATAAAGCCTTTGATACTCAGACACGTGCATTCTTCATTTCAAAACCTAAATAGATAATATCAGCCTACCTATTCTGTCCTCGCTCAATATCTGTACGTGATCCCTTTCAGTAGGATTCGCTGGATAATTTGTGTTTGGTACTTGTCCCTGGTTCTGGACACAAGTCTTCACCATTGCTTTGACCAACATTGGCCTGCTAGATTAGCACAGAACAAGGACAACGCTGGACTACATTGTTGAGTGGTGCAGCATCAGTGTGTGAACTGTTCGAGTCCAAGGTATTGGACGGTTCTCATTTGAATTCCCTTGCTGATTGGTTTCAATTGTTGGAACTTGTGAAATTATCACATGAAGCGATTAGCATTGTAAAGAGTATCTGATGCTAGTGTTGTTCCACCATTGATTATTAATAGCAAGGCTGTGCTCAAATGGCACAGTTTCATATAATGGAAACATTTGTTTACTAGAAAATTCTAGCTTGAGACCTGGCACTGGGGGAGCACTTCCTTCATTTTTTGAAAATACTCAGTGACTTCTGATATTTTTCCATGTATTAATATTCAGCAATTATAGTTTTAAACATTTCTATTCCTATCTAGGAAGTGTCCGGAACATTCCCGGAACTAACAATTCAGCATTGTTTTATTATAATGACCCACTGTTTAAAACAAATTTATACGGTGGAGCACAGTGCTTTTTAGTGTAAAATTAAAATGTTATGCATTAATTGCCTTTGCTGTGTTTGTTGGTATGTCTATTTAAATGCGCTTATTCCAGTGGCCTCTGCTCCTCACTAAAACAAAAACAAGCCATTTTAATTTTTGTCTTTATCGTTGAGGGAAAAGAATTGGCAAGATGCCATCATGTAATGGAAAATCTATTGTTTAATATACAAAGGGATTTTAATACTTGAGTTATTTCTACTAATTCCTTTTAAGCATGATTCCAGATATGTTGGAAAACTTAAAATGATTGTATTGTAAAGTACTGGTAAAAATGCACTGTTCATCTTCAGTTCTGTTAAGTACCCTTTCACTCTAAGTATTGCCCGTGCATTATAAGAACATCCTACAAACTGTTTTTCATCGCAAATAGATCATTTTTGTTAAACGTATATCTACTTTTGGCACGCAACATTTCAGCATTTTTAAAAAGAAAACAATATATACAGAAAATTTACCGACATAAGTAGTGCAAATTGTGTTGCTACATGTGAAGATCATCAGTAAAATTCAGATGCAATTGCTTTGTCATGTTATTTTAAACAAATTTTTGTTTTGGAAAAATTAGTTAACTACTTCCTGGCCTAATGTATTATTTATAAATGAACATTGCTTAATGACATCACAGGATTCTTGTGTTGAATTTTCAATTAGACTTGCAGGTTTGAATCCCAGTGCTGCTTTTAACTGCAACCTTACTGACACAATGGTAATGGAGAATTTTTCCATTAGCGAGGAAAATCGATAGCCTGCATCACTTAAAAGTATTGAATAATAATATACCCACATTGGCACTGCTCATGGAGTCCACAGGCACTACTAATGCTCTCTTTTAGTTGAAATGTAATATGTAAATTGGGTGAGGATGAGAAATTGGTGCCTTTTAAATGTCTACTTGGGTAGTTTTGGGGTTAACTGCAGAATGGTTAGTCAGTTAGACTGTAATGTGTTGTCTGATTTGACTATTGTTGGCTGGAATTTACAGTAATAGAACCAAACATTGCCACTTATGCATTTCTTTTATCCTTGATCAAAATTATAACCATAGGCTATTGACGGTAATACAGTGCATGTCTGATAAAGGGTGCCATTTGCCAAGTGAAGCATAATTGGATTTAAAGTGCAAAATTGAAATTGTGCAGGATTTAAGGTAGATGTGGCAGGTAGTCAGACAAATACAAGCGTTACTCCTGTATTAACATAAAAATATAGAAAATAGGAGCAGGAATAGGCCATTTGCCCTTCAGGTCCTTTCTACCATTCGTTATGATCAATCTTGGCTGATCATCCAACTCAGTAACCTGTTCCCACATTTCTCTCCCCCCTTTCCTTTGATCCCTTTAGCCTCAAGAACTATATCTAACTCCTTGAAAACAAACAATGTTTTGGCCTCAACTGCTTTCTTTGGTAGAAAATTTCATAGGCACCACCCTCTGGGTGGAGAAATGTCTCCTCCTCCTCAGTGCAAAATGGTTTACCCCATATCCTCAGACTGTGACTCCTGGTTCTGGAGTCCCCTGCCATCAGGAACATCCTTCCTGCATCTACCCTGTCTAGTGTTGCTAAAATTTTATAGGTTTCTATGAGATCCTTCCTCATTCTTCTCCAGCGAATATAATCAACTCAATCTCTCCTCATATGTCAGCCCTGCCATCTCAGGAATCAGTCTTGCTGCACTCCCTCCATAGCAAGAACAGCCTTCCTCAGATAAGGAGAGCAAAACTGCACACAATATTCCAAGTGTGGTCGCACCATGTCCTGTATAATTGCACTAAAGGTTCAGAAGTGATAAATACTCAACATCAACTTCAGAATGTACCAATGTTTGTGTTATGTTTAACTGACTCTGTATTATAACCCTTCACCAACAATTGCAGCTATTTGGAATTATGCAGTTTTCAATAAAGAGAAATGTATCTCAATGGAAAACTTGTCCATCACTCATTTCCCCACATGCTCAAACTTCTTAATTTATTGTTGGGCTTTTCACATTAAACATTTATGTTCATGTTTTATACATAAAAGACAAATAGCAATGTTGCATTTATTTGTGTGTGGACAAAAATGTTCCGCCATGCAGTTAATGAAAATAAACTAAAAATACCTTCAGAAGAAAATATTTTTTTGAGCTATAATAATTGTCTTAATTTTTGAAAAATATTAGTGTTGATTGGTGACAATTTAAAATATTTGCTAGAAATGCAATTAAATAATGAACTTTTATCTAATGATTTTAAACAATTGTCACAAGAGCAAGTCCTGACTTGTATGAGTGATCAAATTTGACAGTCTTAAAAATTCCTTTGTAGATTACAAATTCTGAGTTTGGGGGGAGGAGGAGGAAGACTTGACATAATTTAAATGCTGAATTTGACTACCTAGTCTTCAGGTTTAGGAAATCTGTGAAATTGGGGTGGGTTTGGATTTCTTTTCTGTGGATCAAGCAATATTTCAGAAATCAATAAATACTTAACCAGAATTTTAATGAATTTCTTAAGTTCTAGGCGCCACCAGCATATTTGACCATTCTTTCAGAATAATCACATTTGAAAAAGACATGGCTTTTTAAAAAAAATTCATTCTTAATGGCTTACGTCAGCCTTTATTGTACATCCCTAATTGCCCTTGCGAAGGTGGTGCTGAGCGGCCTTCTTGAACTGCTACAGTCCACATGGTGTAGGCACACCTGCAGTGCAGTTAGAGAGGGGCTTCCAGGATTTTGACCTCGTCATAGTGAAGGAATAGCGATATATTTCCAAGTCAGAATGGCGAGTAGTTTGGTGTCCCTGTGTGCCTGCTGCCCTTGACCTTCCAGTTGGGAATGGTGGTAGGTCTGGAAGGTGCTGTCTTAGGTGGCTTGGTGAGTGCTTGCAGTGCATCTTGTAGATGGTACACACTGCTGCCACTGTGTCAGTGGTGGAGGGAGTGAATGTTTGTGAATGAGGTGTCAATCAAGTGGATTGCTTTGCCCTAGGTGGTGTCGAGCTGCTTGTGTTTTCAGAGCTGTACTCATCCAGGCAAGTGGGGAGTATTCCATTATACTTTTGACTTGAACTTTGTTGATGGTGGACAGGCTTTTGGGAATCAGGAGGTGAGATGCATGCCACAGGATTTCAAGCTTTTGACCTGCTCTTGTAGCCACAATATTTATATGGCTAGTTCATTTCTGGTCAGTGGTAACCCCAGGATGTTTCATTGTATTGCATGTTGTGCCAGTAAAAGAAAACTGAACCCAATGCTATACATTCTACAATAAAAACTTTTTTATGATCCATGCTTTTTGATATTAAAAGACTAAAACTACTTGCACCTTTGAGAGAGATTTTTCCGTTGTGTACATTTCTAGCTCGTAACTGCAAATGTGGTGTTTCTCAAATTTTTGATCATGCTTTGTGTTGTAATGTTAGCAAACTAGTTTTAACTGCAGTTATGCAACCTGTATGTTTCACATCTTCGGTTGTGTGCATGTTGCAAAACGAAAATTAATTATACAGGCAATCCTTGGACTTATGACACAGTTGGTTCCTGAAAACCACGTCTTAAGTCAAAACGTTATAACTCGGAAGCAATTTTTCCATAAGAACAAAATGTTATAAATGGGGTTTGGTTTCTGAACCAAGGTCCGATGCTCTATTTTCACCAGAATCACCTAGAATTTTGTACTCTTGGAAGAAGAAACATCACTGGCACCAGATTTATGCTTTCCTGCCACTATTACGGACCAAGAAACTCTAATTTTAAAACAAAAGTTAGGAAAATCAAAAACACCAAGTTCTGTAAAAATGCATCGGGATAGCAACTGAATGTGGATGCACACTGGTGTAGTTTCAGAAAGTCAAAACCGACTTGGGAATGTGGAAATGGCGTAAATTTATAAATATCATAAGCACCATTCGCTATAACTTCAAAGTCGTAAAGTTAAGGACTGCCTGTAAATACTTCCAAGAGACCAAATGCACGAGCATGCCAACCATCAGAGTGAGGCTATGCTGACTAAGGAAGTCCATAGCAACAATCAATCAAAGTCCACAGCCGCTGCAATGATATTGCCACTCTGGATTTGCCACCGCCATCCATTAAACTTTTGTCAGTTTTTCCATAGGAACCAGAAACCTAATGGTCCTCCCTGTTCCCAAAGGGTTTGTCGAATCCAGTGGTTCCCAAACTTTTTTCACTGGGCCGCACTTTCGGAATAAAAATTTGCTCGCGCCACACCAAATTTTTCATTGATAAGAAATACATTCAAAAACAAAAAAAAACAACTCCTAGCAGTGTTCGATTCATAACATAGAGCACAACTACTTTATAATATGATCATGGGACATCCAGAAAGTATAAAACAATGCTTGTTTAAACCATGTTTAAATGTTTCTTTGATTGTCCTTGAATCTTCCTGCCACACTTGCCATCCTGTCTCGCCGCACCAGTGTGGCGCGCCGCATCCTTTGGGAACCACTGGTCTAATCCATTGATGATTCTGAAACGTGCTTAAGTTTAATTCTTATCATGTGGAAGAAATTATGTAAAACTGCTGTTAATAATAAGGCTTGAGATTTTGGGTAAATTTGCTTTAAAAATAACTGGCCTTTTGAATAAAGGGCAATGTCCATCAAGCTTGCTTTTGTTTTTGATGCCAAAGTCTAAACAGGGTTTTTGGACAATGTAAAACAATATTAGTGCCTAGTCGATCTGAAAGTATAAAAGTGGGAAATTATTTTTTAATGAGCATTTTTGCTGTTGTTGTTAGTGGAGCGGCACGATGGCATAGTGGTTAGCACTGCTGCTTCACCACGCCAGGGACCTGGGTTCGATTCCTGGCTTGAGTCACTGTCTGTGCAGAGTCTGCATGTTCTCCTGTGTCTGCATTGGTATCCCCCGGCTGCTCTGGTTTCCTTCCACAATCTGAAAGATGTGCTGGTTAGATGCATTGGCTGTGCTAAATTCTCCCTCAGTGCACCCGAACAGGCGTCAGAGTGTGGTGGCTAGGGGATTTTCACAGTAACTTCATTGCAATATTAATGTAAGCCTACTTGTGACACGAATAAATAAACTTACATAAACTTTAAACTGATAACATGTCAGTGTATATGTAAATGATATGTTGATTGGTATTCAAAAAAGGCAAAACAAAAATAATGTATTTTTCATTGTTGGTTCTCTTTCGGGCCTGGAGAAAAGTTTAATATTGTTTGTTAACTTTTTGCTGAACTCTGAAATTTTACTCCAGCTTTCATAGTTGTAAGTCAGATTCTAAAATCAATATTGGTGATTGTTTGTCTAATTTTCTCAGTGCGGTATGTAGTGTTTTTGTTTAGTCTGCCAGAAGTTTGCACTTATTTTTCTGTCCATATTTCATGCATCTGTAACAGTGAGTGGCAAAAGAGCAACGAAGAAAATAAAAATTTGAGTATCTTCCTTTATTCACTTTTACACCCTAGTCACCCTAACACCAAAAGAATTAAAATGGCTGATCACCAGGATCATAAATGCTCATAGATGCCGCAATGTTAGATAATTCTACATTCTTTTGCTTGAGTTAGCAGGGTTAGTTAATATCTGATTGTATAGTTGTTAGAAAAAGCAACCACTTGCCTCTGCTCTCCATGCATTTTGATATACATATATATCTGCATGTCTATTTACACATGGATTTCTGTATATAATGCAACTAGTGCATTGTTTTCTGTAACACTTTAGTTATTCTATTACAAATGCTAAATGGCCATTAAAAAAAAATACAAATCAGAATTGAAGCTTGTAATCTACAAGTATTTTCCCATACCAAGCAATAATCTGAGAGTTTGTTTACTTAATGTTGAGATTTTGGTGCATTGAAGTAATGTCGTTTCATTTTAGCAGCAGCAGTATAATACACTGCATTGCACAATGTATCCATGCAGCCTTTATAAAACATTGACACAATTTGTTGGAACAGTGCATCACAGAGTGTGTCCTATTTTCAAGCTTTTTGCTTACCCTTCTTGAAAAAACCTTGAAGCTTGCATATTGATGGAGGTGTGAGGCCAACGGTAAAGATAACCAATGATACTAACAGTGTAGCTCCTTAACTTATGTGATTTAAGGATTAAAAAAGAGAAACTAATGAGAAGGAAATGGGGTGAATTCATGTGTAAATTAGACAAAAAGAAAAATTACGAAAAATAGAGTGGAAAAGAAAGATAAGATGGAGAGACAATGATGGAAAGGAAAAGTTTTTTTTGATTTTACAATCCTAGGTACAATTTACTTCCTGCAAGAATGAGACTCCACAGTTTGTTATTCCCTTTGTGGACAGGGAAGTTGAATGGCATTGCAGGAACGTAAATCTCATTATTAAAAGGATTCCTGCATTGTGGAATACCAGCCCTAACTTTGTGTGGCATGTCTAATTTGTTTCAGCAGCGCTAATGCCACAATTTTTGGAAGCACTGGCATTTGATAACCTTGCAGGAATAGGAGGTTGCCAGTGGTAGAACAGCAATAATGATTCAGCAGTTGGTGACAATTTGTGAATCACCTGGTATCTCTTCTTCATCACAAATTCCTGAGTTGTTTGCACACAAAAACAATAAAAGAGTGCACACATTAAGCTTGCTGTTATTTTTCCCCAGCAAATTCAGGGAAAATCTGTACCATCTTCATGAGCACAAGAAATATGTGACTTGGTAACGATTTCCTGTCTACTTGAACCTGACTATTTTCAACTCAATTCTGTATTTGACCCCACGTGGGCTTCCGACCACATATGCATGCCATTACAATGTCCAACACTTGTAACAGTGTCTGACTCTGTCCCTACCTCAACTTATCTGCTGCTGAAACCCTCATCATTTCTTTCCGATCTCTAGTGTATTCGTCACACTTCTGGCCAGCCTTGCATCTTCCACCATAACTTCATCTAAAATTCTGCTGCCCATATCTTAACTCAGAAGTACCATTCATATCTCTCCAATGCTCATAGGACCACATTGGCTTCTCGTTGACCAATGCCTTGATTATAAAGTTCTTGTCCTTGTTATCAAATCACCCCACCCCTACACAAACATGACCTTGCTCCTCCCTATCTGTGTAACCTCCAACAGTTCCAGCCACTTATCCATCCCTGGTTTTAATTGCGCAATTATTGGCAGCCTTGCCTTCAGCTGCTGTGTCCCTGAGTTGTGGAATTTCATCCCTAACTCTCTCTACCTGTCTTTTCTCCTTTTAGGGCACTTCCTTAAAATGTATTTCTTTGATGAAACATTTGGTCATCTGCTCTAATATATATCTATGTGGCGCAGTGTCAGATATTGTGTGATATCACTCTTGTAAAATGCCTTGGGCTATTTTAAAGGAGCTACATACAATCTATACTCATGTAAATGTTGACCTCATGATTTTTGACCTAAAAAAGTGAGATTTTTCATATACCTCGTGTAAGAGTCAACCCCAGCTTTGTCAGGGACCATAGCCCAAAGTTTTCACAACCAAAGGCTATGTGGGTTTTGGAAGAGAGAAGCCTTTGCTTTATATGCTTGGGCTACAATTGGAAAGAGAAGTGAAACCAACCATTATTTCTCAATGCAGGTAAAGATAGCAAAAAGATAATCCTAGTTGACATAAAAGTTACAAATATAATTACAATGATGGTTTTGTAGTTGAAATTATAAATGGTGATGCATTTTCTTTTTATGATGGAGAGAAACATTGCACAATGCAAGAATGGAAAGTGGATTCACTGATATAAATAGAATAGAATCCCTATAGTACAGAAGGAGGCCATTAGACCCACCGAGTCTGCACTGACAACAATCCCATCCAAGCTGTATCCCCATAACCCCACGTATTTACCCTGCTAGTCCCCCTGACATCAATGGTCAATTTAGCATGGCTAATCAACCCAACCTGCACATCTTTGGCATGTGGGAGGAAACCGGAGCACCCGGAGGAAACCCACGCGGACACAGAGAATGTGGACAGTCACCCGAGGCCGGAATTGAACCTGGGTCCCTGGTGCTGTGAGGCAGCAGTGCTAACCGCTGCATCACTGTGCCACCCACATCCTTCCTAACCACTTGTGTCCATTCAATGTGGCCCAAATCAAGCATACGTGTCAATTGCTCAAGCGTTACTGTGTAATTCTCCATTTCATAAAAAGAAAATAAAACTGCATTTGTAATGTTACTTGAAGTTTTTATGACAAGTGATTTATCTTTTTGCTATCTTAACCCACATTGAGAAATGTTGGTTGGTTTTACTCTGGGCTTTCCAATTGTAGCCCGAGCATTTTAAAAATTGGTTTCAAAAATTTGACGCTACATGAGTACATACAGGAAGCGCAAGCTGTTGTTGGAAGAGTCTGATTCTTAATTTTTATATTGTTACAGGATTGTATCAAAAATGTAACAACTATTCTCTCATCAATGAGAAAAAAGTTCACGTCCAAAGTTGAAGCACTAATATCTGGTTCAAAGTCATCTGGGTTCCAAAATTCAGGAGTACAATGGTATATTTTGATTGCCACAAACATGCTCTTGGTACCTTGTGCTCAAAGAGTTGCAACTTTTCCGGAGCAGTTGCTGATGAAGAATCTGATTACGTATTTCTGTTTCCAGGTTCTGTGTTATGTGTTACACTGCGAATCCCAGAGTGAAAGTGTACTTAAAAATAGGAGATGAAAAGCTGCATTGCTTCCTTACATATAGACAAAAAAAGAAAATAGAATTATGGGCAGGAAAAATAGTGCTAAGAATGGGTCATAATCCTGCCTTATGCCAAGCTGAAGCTGTCCCTGTCTTCACTAATACCATATACTGTCCTCTTTTGCTAAACAACACTTGTTTCTTCACTATTCCCACCTAACAAATGGTATTTCTTTTTTACAGCATTTTGATCGCGGAGATGTTGTGGTGATGGTAAACTTAGCAGTGGTAATTTTTTTTTCAGACTGAATTACTATCCCTCTTTGTCATCAGTGCACCAATATAAAAGGCTTATTTTCCTTCTCTGTTTAGCGTTCATTCTGCTGCTTGATATTCATTACCTTTTTTTCTTAGTAACGTTATTTAAATTGCATCTGTCCTGAGTGTTAATTGTTGTCCATTAGGAAGTAAATGCTGAGAAGAGACTGTTGTTTGTGTTTCTTAAAAATTCAAATCCAATCAATATCAACTTCTAGTATTGTCCAAGAGTTGATTTTACCCGTTTGTTGGGCACTTGCACTTGCTGCTGCAAATAAATACATAAATACAAAACCATTCACGAGTGCTACTAATAATTGAGAAATATTATGTTAATCTGTACAGCAACCTAGTCCGAGTCCCTTCACAATGCACCCAAATACGTTATACAAGTCAATGACTTAAATAACATACCATTTATTGTAGTATTCGTCTTGTACAGATTAAATCTGCACCCAGTTGTCTAAAATGCTATTCTGTGAATTGGCTTGCACCTAAATCAGTAATTAAAATGTGCTTATAAATTGCTTGGTTAATCCTGCAAATCAAATTACATCATTTTGCTGTCTAGAAATTAGCATATATTTCTCTAAAATAGATGAGCATCTAAGGTAAGTAATCTGTTCTGTCACAGCTCAGCAAACAGCTGCTGAGTGTGTATTTCTGACTTAGATATGTGGTAGTAAAGTGCTAGGCTGTCCCATTTGCTTTGTTTGGCTGGTTGAGTGGATAAAAGATTTGTATGACTCTTAAATATAGTTGGATTAGTACTGTTGAAAGTTTAATTTTCTTTGCAAAAAGTCCTTTTCACAGCTTAGACCTTGTGTTTGGTCTAAAATCTGAAAGTATTTGAGTGATGGTGGGCAAATTGCTGTTACGTTTATAAATTGACTACCATGGCTTATATTCAATTATAATAATGAATTCTAATTTTTCGATCGCTGGGTTAATATTCTGTCAAGTTTGACCATAAAAACCTGCATGTGGAGAAAGGTTTGTGCTTAGTGCTTTCTAAGCCCAACCTTAACAGATGTTTATAAAGTAAAGCCTCTGGTGGTGGTTTTGCTAAGAGCCAATTCCTAGATTTCTGTACATACATCATCCGATGTTTGGATTAAAAACTTGTTTTAAAACTATTTAATTAGATCTAGCAAAATGTTAAAATATTTTGTACGCCCACTCTTCAGCTTGATTGTTGAGTGGTGGCAGATAAAACTCTGTTTCCTCTCCTGATTCCCCTGGGAAAATTAAGCGCTGTAGTATGGTTTGTTAAATTTCAGTTTAAAGGGTTGTTAATTACATTGATTCCAACCCTTTGAGGACCCAATTCAGCAAAGTCTGAATTTATTACTTGATATAGCCTCATGAAAAGAACAGAACTGTAGTCATTTACTGCTTCAATGATTCGTTCTATTTCGACATTCATTTATTATGTCAACTTGTTCTGTAGAAAGCTATTCAATGTGGAACCACATGCATGGGCATGCATGCACACATGAGCATGCACATATGAATACGTACACCCACCCCAACTCCCCCATGTTGTACAAAATCTTCACAACTTCAGCTAATGATTGCAAAGTGTTTTTCTATTCGCCATCTTTCTCCTCCACCCCCACCCCCCCCCCCCCCCCCCCCCCCCCCCCCGCCCCCACCCCAAACCCCCTCCTACTGCCATCATAAGAAACAAAAGGAACTTAATTATATCGATCAAAAGATGTCAGGTTACAAAAAAAATAAAAATAAATCCTTGGCTAATACATCACCTAAATCCGTCAGAAAGGTAAATGCAAATGTTTTCTCCCCTGCCCCGTCTTTTTTTTACAAAGTTAAATCTAGCTGTATAATAATGTCATAGCATTTTAAATTGCTGCATTTATGAAACATTAGCCCATTCTGTGCTTTTACGACTTCTGCTTTTAGCATGGTAAATGATGACGTGGTAAAATAGATTCTTCACATTGTTTCAATTTGAGTAAAATGGTGATCAGTTTGCAGATATTGCACCTGAACAATATCAAATCTCCACTACTTTATAAAACAAACCTGTGATGAGTGCTGATATTACTCTAAGCTGTGAGAATGGCTTCTGTTTGGTTCACTGTAGCTTTCTGGCCTCTGCACTCTAAGGCAAGATCTTTACCCACCAGACCCTCTGAGCGAATAATTATAATTGAATGCTGCTATACTTGTTACAACTGTCTTGTTTTCCTATTTTAGGAAGGACGGATCCCATTCCTATTATCGTCAAGTATGATGTCATGGGTATGGGCCGCATGGAAATGGAGGTAGGATTGCAAGACTTGAAATAACAGTAAACATTCTGCATCATGGTTTCTATGAGAACTTACTGATCAACAATTTTAACACTATACTGTATATTGGTACGATCAGCAGGACCAAGGAGAGAAATCATGGGCCCGGACTCTTCTCCTGTTTCCGGGCCCCTTATTCCTCACAGAAATCAAATGTAAGCCAGTCTTTTCTAGCTACATCTAAGCATGGAGAGGGGCCATGTTTTTGAGGAGAGGGGCCATGTTTTTGAGGAAGAGAAGGTGTTACAGGCTAATAGGCTGGAGGAAATAGATGTTCGGAGGGAGGATGTCCTGGCAGTTTTGAATAAACTGAAGGTCGATAAGTCCCCTGGGCCTGATGAAATATATCCTAGGATTGTTTGGGAGGCAAGGGATGAGATTGCAGAGCCTTTGGCTTTGATCTTTGGGTCCTCGCTGTCCACGGGGATGGTGCCAGAGGACTGGAGAATGGCGAATGTTGTTCCTCTGTTTAAGAAAGGGAATAGAAATGACCCTGGTAATTATAGACCGGTTAGTCTTACTTCGATGGTTGGTAAATTGATGGAAAAGGTCCTTAGAGATGGGATTTACGACCATTTAGAAAGATGCGGATTAATCCGGGATAGTCAGCACGGATTCGTGAAGGGCAAGTCGTGCCTCACAAATTTGATTGAATTTTTTGAGGAGGTAACTAAGTGTGTTGATGAAGGTAGGGCAGTTGATGTCATATACATGGATTTTAGTCAGGCGTTTGATAAGGTCCCCCATGGTCGGCTTATGATGAAAGTGAGGAAGTGTGGAATAGAGGGAAAGTTGGCCGCTTGGATAGGTAACTGGCTGTCTGATCGAAGACAGAGGGTGGTGGTGGATGGAAAATTTTCAGATTGGAGGCAGGTTGCTAGCGGAGTGCCACAGGGATCAGTGCTTGGTCCTCTGCTCTTTGTGATTTTTATTAATGACTTTGAGGAGGGAGCTGAAGGGTGGATCAGTAAATTTGCTGATGACACCAAGATTGGTGGAGTAGTGGATGAGGTGGAGGGCTGTTGTAGGCTGCAAAGAGACATAGATAGGATGCAAAGCTGGGCTGAAAAATGGCAAATGGAGTTTAACCCTGATAAATGTGAGGTGATTCATTTTGGTAGGACTAATTTAAATGTGGATTACAGGGTCAAAGGTAGGGTTCTGAAGACTGTGGAGGAACAGAGAGATCTTGGGGTCCATATCCACAGATCTCTAAAGGTTGCCACTCAAGTGGATAGAGCTGTGAAGAAGGCCTATAGTGTGTTAGCTTTTATTAACAGGGGGTTGGAGTTTAAGAGCCGTGGGGTTATGCTGCAACTGTACAGGACCTTGGTGAGACCACATTTGGAATATTGTGTGCAGTTCTGGTCACCTCACTATAAGAAGGATGTGGGAGTGCTGGAAAGAGTGCAGAGGAGATTTACCAGGATGCTGCCTGGTTTGGAGGGTAGGTCTTATGAGGAAAGGTTGAGGGAGCTAGGGCTGTTCTCTCTGGAGCGGAGGAGGCTGAGGGGAGACTTAATAGAGGTTTATAAAATGATGAAGGGGATAGATAGAGTGAACGTTCAAAGACTATTTCCTCGGGTGGATGGAGCTATTACAAGGGGGCATAACTATAGGGTTCGTGGTGGGAGATATAGGAAGGATATGAGAGGTAGGTTCTTTACGCAGAGAGTGGTTGGGGTGTGGAATGGACTGCCTGCAGTGATAGTGGAGTCAGACACTTTAGGAACATTTAAGCGGTTATTGGATAGGCACATGGAGCACACCAGGATGATAGGGAGTGGGATAGCTTGATCTTGGTTTCAGATAAAGCTCGGCACAACATCGTGGGCCGAAGGGCCTGTTCTGTGCTGTACTGTTCTATGTTCTATGTTCATATGTTAGGAATTAGGAAAGGAGACACAGATGCACATACATTTGCCAGCTACATGGCCCCCTCACGACCCTTGGCCAAGCCACCCTCCAATGGTTACTTAACCCCTGGAAGTAGTACCCACTTTGAGTGGATAATCTGTTAATTTTAAAAATCTCTTGTTTAAAAAAAAACTTAAGTTTTACCCTTTGTCATTTTTAAGAACAAGAACAATACAGCACAGGAACAGGCCCTTCGGCCCTCCAAGCCTGCACCGATCATGCGTTCCTAACTAGACCATCTGTTTGTATCCCTCTATTCCCAGTCTGTTCATGTGGCTATCTGGATAAGTCTTAAATGATCCTAGCGTGTCTGTCTCAACCACCTTGCTTGGTAGTGCATTCCAGGCCCCCACCACCCTCTGTGTAAAATACGTCCCCCGCATATCTGTATTGAACCTTGCCCCCCTTACCTTGAACTTGTGACCACTTGTGTTTGTCATTTCTTACCTGGGAAAAAGCTTCCAACTGTTCACCCTATCTATGCCCTTCATAATTTTATAAACTTCTATTAGGTCGCCCCTAAACTCCGTCTTTCCAGGAAGAACAACCCTAGTTTACTCAATCTCACCTCATAGCTTAATACCCTCCATACCAGGCAACATCCTGGTAAACCTTTTCTGGACTCTCTCCAAAGCCTCCACGTCCTTCTGGTAGTGTGGCGACCAGAACTGGACGCAGTGTTCCAAATGTGGCCTAACCAATGTTCTATATAACTGCAACATCATATGCCAACTTTTATACTCTATGCCCCGTCCAATAAAGGCAAGCATGCCATATGCCTTCTTTACCACCTTTTCCACCTGTGCTGCCACCTTTAAGGATCTGTGGACTTGCACACCCAGTTCCCTCTGTGTGTCTATACTCCTGATGATTCTGCCATTTATTGTATAGCTCCCCCCTGCATTAGATCTACCAAAATGCAACACTTCGCATTTATCTGGATTAAATTCCATCTGCCATTTCTCCGCCCAATTTTCCAGCCTATCTATATCCTGCTGTATTCTCTGACAATGTTCATCACTATCGTCCACAAACTTACTAATCAGACCAGCTACATCATCTTCCAAATCATTTATATATATCACAAACAGCAGAGATCCCAGTACAGAGCCCTGCGGAACACCACTAGTCACAGACCTCCAATCAGAAAAAGACCCCTCCACTGCTACCCTCTGTCTTCTATGGCCAAGCCAGTTCTGTACCCATCTAGCTAGTTCACCTTTGATCCTGTTATGCACCAGCCCCATGAGAAGGTCCCATGAGAGACCTTGTCAAATGCTTTACTAAAATCCATGTAGACGACATCCACGGCCCTTCCCTCGTCAATCATTTTTGTCACCTCCTCAAAAAAAACAACCAAATTTGTGAGGCATGACCTCCCTCGTACAAAACCATGTTGTCTATCGCTAATGAGACTATTCAGTTCTAAATGTGTATAGATCCTATCTCTAAGAATCTTCTCCAACAATTTCCCTACCACGGACGTCAAGCTCACTGGCCTATAATTTCCCGGGTTATCCTTGCTACCCTTCTTAAATAACAGGACCGCATTTGCTATCCTCTAATCCTCTGGGACCTCACCTGTGTCCAATGAAGAAACAAAGATTTCTGTTAGAGGCCCAGCAATTTCATCTCTTGTCTCTCTCAGTAATCTAGGACAGATGCCATCTGGCCCTGGGGATTTGTCTACCTTAATGCTTCCTAAAACACCTAACACTTCCTCCCTTGTAATTGCGATTTGTTCTAACGGGTCTACACATCCCTCTGAGACACTACCAATCAACGTGTCCCTCTCCTTTGTGAATACTGATGCAAAGTATTAATTTAGGATCTCACCTACTTTCTTGGGATCTCAGCATAATTCCCCTTTGTTCTTGAGAGGTCCGACTCTTTCTCTGACAAACCTCTTGTTCCTAACGTGTGTATAAAATACCTTGGGATTCTCCTTAATCCTGTCTGCCAAGGACAATTTGTGACCCCTTTTTGCCCTTCTAACTCCCTGTTTGAGTTCTTTTCTACTTTCTCTGTATTCCTCCAGTGCTCCATCTGTTTTTAGCTGCCTGGACCTTATGTATGCCTTTTTTTTCTTTTTGATTAGACCCACAATTTCTCTGGTTATCCACGGCTCTCGAATCCTACCTTTCCTATCCTTCCTTTTTACAGGCACATGCCTGTCCTGCACTCCTATCAACTGCTCCTTAAAAGACTCCCACATACCAGATGTGGATTTACCCTTGAACAGCCTCTCCCAATCAAGGAGAAATGATGCTGGGAAGCTGATGCCTGTATCTGATACATGTACCTCTCTCTCTCTCTCCCTTGCAAATGGAATTTTGTCCTTCATTGTTAGAGGGATGGAGTTTAAAACAGGGAGATCATGTTGCAGCTGTATAAGGTGCTGGTGAGGCCACACCTGGAGTACTGTGTACAGTTTTGGTCTCACTTGAGAAAGGATACACTGGCACTGTGGAGGTGCAGAGAAGATTCACTAAGTTAATTCTGGAGTTGAGAGGGTTGGCTTATGAGGAAAGACTGAGTAGACTGGGGCTATACTCATTGGAATTTAGAAGAATGAGCGGGGATCTTATATAAAAAGTATAAAATTATGAAGGGAATAGGTAAGATAGAAGCAGGGAAGATGTGTCCACTGGCAGGTGAAACTAGAACAAGGGGGCATAGCTTCAAAATAAGCATGCACACGCCCCCCTCTCTCTCGCACTGACTCATCTCGCACATGCACACTTGCCTCTGGTGCGCCTGCCCTGCTCTGGCACGCCTGCCCCTCATGAACATCTTGATATGAACTCCCTTAATGTCGTTATAGTTTAATTAGATTTATAGCTGCCTTCATCAAACAGCAGCAAACTGGCAGGGTGGGGCTTAATGCACAGAAGGCTATTTATGAAAAGGGAGGGCGAGAAAAGTGACGGAAACGATAATTGTTCTAAAACTTATGATTAGGGAATTGCAGCTGATGTGCTTGTCGCCTGTAGTCCAGAGTCTGCAACAGACGGGAGCTAATGTTGATGGAAGCTAAAAACAAAAGAAAGATTGAATTTTGTACATTATGAGCTGGTTCCAAGGAACTTGATTCAAGTTTCAAAGTCAGTATTGTCCATTAACTGATGCCAGCTAGTAACTTATTGAGAGATGGTGATTAATGATGACCATCTGATCATGATATTCCACGAGGTTAATACTTTTTTTTCTTGCAAGCTGTCCATTAAAGATGCAAGTTTAAAAACCTGTTATGAAATCTCAGGTAAAAGCCCTCCAGTGTTGACATTTACAGTTTAACTGAGGATTTCACCAAGGCGTAACAAACCAAATTGCCTCATATGAAATCGAGGACTCTGAAACTAGGCCAGTAAGGTGAGGTTGAAGGTACTGAGGCAAAATTCAGACTAGTTTTAGAGTTGCTGAGCTATCTGATAAGGATAGGTTTTAACCCTCAATCATTTGTGTCATGACTAATTTTGACACACTGCATTAGATGTAATCATACGAAGTTGCGTTTGCTGCTAAGAACTGTTGATCTCTGTAAATGTACAATTTATACTCCAGTTTACTTCAAAATATGTTATTGTATTAGCAATACTATATTTAGTAGCCCTTAGGCAGACAAGGGTCAATGTTTTAATTTCAGAAATCCATGACTAGTTTGATCGAGCGAGCCATTTTTTCTTGGTGTTCAGAATTTGAATTTTATGAAGTAGTAATGACCAGACTGAAGAAACTGAATCATGTTTTTCTTAATAAATGGTCGTTATTCAAGTACTTAACAAGTGGTTCAGCTGGAATAGCATGTCACCGTTGGTCAGTAATACCTTTGGTCGATATTAAGTTGATTGCTGCAGCAGTTTTATATTGCAACAACCAATTCGAGCTAGAATTTCATAATGTCTCAACGTAGTGTGCCCCTCCATCTAGTGGCCTGGCTGCAAACTGTCAAAACCCAACAATTTAAAGATATGCCCGAGACTTGTGTTTGTAGAAATCTGATATGAGAATCCCTAACTTTGGAGGCAAAAAAAAAGCTGCGGCTGGAATTAAATACTACTGAACATACGAGGTGACGCCAAAAATCTGTAAAGTTAGGTTTCATTTTATTACGGAATGAAAATATTTTTACCAAGTTGAGATATCAAATTTTCATTAATTTCCAGATCAATAAGTCAAATAGATGGAAAATAGATGTTTTTCCTGAATTTGAGGTGTTTCTGCTACACCAATCATTTAACTAGTCAGTATGGAAATTGAATTGTGGCTTTGAGGAATTGATTTGTGGTCTTATATTTTCTTACATTAAGTACACTTGGGGAGTGATTTATGCTGATTGTTTGTCATGATGAAACTTGGTGTTTTTTTTTTAAAAACAAGAGAATTAAGAAATACAGGGAAATACTAAATCAGTCATAAGAGTCTTGCAGCAAGACGTCCTCCCGTGAAACTTTTTATCTAGCTCCTGCCTTTATGTCTTCCCCGTTCCTTCCACTTCAAACTTTTGCTTTGGATCTGCTCACCTCACCCCATAATTGCTCCCTCCTGTTTTCCTCCTTTTGTAATGCCCATTGTGTCTCTGGCCTCGCAAGCACTCTTGACAATTTCTTTTGAAATATAAATTTTCACACCCTCGCCCCTCTATGTACATCTATGGCCATGGCAATATTGTTATTTTAGGATTCACAAACTGTTGCATCGCTGAACACACATTTTAGCTGCTGGTATCTATGCACTAACATTACTAATTTCGACCTTGTGCCAATTGGTCATCTTGAACTGATATCTATTGTATACGATTTTTGAACTGTTTGAACGTCTATCATAACACATTTGTATGGGAAGACATTAGAGAAAATAGATCTTCAAGACCCTCAAGTTTAGGCAGCTGATTGTAGGAGGAACAAACTTATGATTGACAGTCCCGGGGTTGTCCTCTTTCTGGCATAGTTTCAAACCCGTTTCAATTAGCTTCAATAATTCTAGGCAAAATCATTAGTTGAATGCTGATGGAACCAGCATGTAATATCCAAAGCTGATTTTTGGGTATCGCCCATCTTGTATTACACCTTCAGCCATCTTGTCCTCCAACACGTAGTTATTGCACAACTGATTGGAAACGCCTGCTGTAATGACCACATGAGGAGGGGTAACAATTGACTCTCCTAATTTACCACTCCGTATCTGGTTGTAACAGGGTTTAGTTGTGATTTTAATGAGGATGTGCCTTGCCAAAACTGCCACTGTCTGATCATGAAGAATTAACCAGACAGGTTTTCTGAGTTAAATCAAAGAACAAGACAAGTTGGTCTATCCTTCTTCCCAAATAAGAAAAAAGATAAATTATAAAGCTCATTCATTTGGTGCACACATTTCTTGGGGCCTCACACACACAAATGGCAGAATACGTACATAGAATCATACAGTGCAGAAAGAGGCCATTCGGCCCTATCCCCATATCCCTACATAGTTACCCACTAACCCCTCTAACCTATGCATCCCGGGACACTAAGGGGCAATTTAGAATGGCCAATCAACCTAGCCCGCATATCTTTGGACTGTGGGAGGAAACCGGAGCACCCGGAGGAAACCCACGCAGACACGGGGAGAATGTGCAAACTCCACACAGACAGCGACCCGAGCCGGGATTCGAACCCAAGTCCCTGGAGCTGTGGAGCAGCAGTGCTAACCATTGTGCTACTGTGCCACCCATTAGACGTTAAGATTTTTAGGTAAAGATAAAGTCGCCGTAGTCCCAGATGACCAGAGGCTGATCTCCCCTTTGAGGGGGAAAGCTGACTGGTGGTGATTTAATCCGAGGATCACCACACCTCAGGCAAGGGGCATGGTTGAGAAGGCGGGGCCTTCATGAATAACCTCAGTCAGTACGAGAATTGAACCCATGCTGTTGGCGTCGCTCTGCATCATGAACCAGCTGTCCAGCCAACTGAGCTAAATGGAGCTTTAACTGTGTCAAGATTTTTACAGTTTGAGCAAAAGATAAACAATTAAAGGAATATGCGGGTAACTCTCCTTTCACTGGGCTAAATACAGTGATTCCACTTTGCAGCTGTTTTGTTTAGTTGTCTTCCGAGGTGTAGCTGTACAGAGTGGATTTCCACATTTTATCCCCAAATGATCTTAGTTTTCAGTAGACTTTCTTTTCTTGGGATGGTTACTCTGTGATATCTGTGCACAACATTTTCGAAAGAGAAATGCACAATTCTTTGCAGCCTTTCAGTATATCCTTCCAATTTCTACTCGTGTCTATTTTGCTTGATAAACCAGTTCTTAAAGTCCTATTGGCTGTATATTCTAGAGGAATTCAATTACAATTTAATTCAATTAGTCTGCTGTTGTGATTGTGTTGTAGAACGTTTTTCATGTCTCACCCCTGAAACTTTTGAACAGTTTTGAGATGGCATTAAAGTGAAGAAGAGATGGGTCTTTCAACCTCAGGGGTTGTTCGAGTGCTTGTTCTCTTTAAATCCCGCTTGGGTGGAATGCAAGTTCTGTATTATGGCTGGCAGGCACACCCCATTGTCTTAATAACATTACAGTTTATTAAAATCCAGTCAGGATAAAGAGGCACAAGAAATTGTATCTGTTTCTTTAAAAAAAAAGCCACATCCTTGTAACATTGCAAAGGGTGAAAGTGGGAGTGGGCAAAGAATAGACCAGGTTAGTTAAGTAATCTGTCAGATATGCGAAATGCACTTTGGAAATACTTGGTATCTTTCAATCCCAAAATAAATTTACATTTTAAGGAAATCAATCAACAATGTTGGCAAAAGCTAATTTAAATTGAGGCAAACAACACCACACACATTCAGAATGAGTTGATTCAAGTGTTGATTTTTATTCCACTCCATTTATATTGCTAACCCACTTTATTAGAATGCAAACATTTGTTATGATTACACATTGACTGTAACAAATGCATCTTCCCCTTGTCATAGCTTGATTATGCAGATGATGCAACAGAACGCCGCCGTGTTATGGAGGTGGAAAAGCAGGACACTGAAGAACTCCGACAAAAGTATAAGGTAATAAAGCAGATGTTTTCAGACACTCTGCAGTGCTGAGGGTCCAGTGTCTCCCTCAGTGTGTGTATGACCAGCAATTATTATGTAGAAACAAAAGAAAAGTTGTCTGAGCGAAGTCACAAAAATGCATGCTTGTGCTTCCACTTGCTCTCTGATTGTTTAATTTCCTGCCAGGACTGTATTTTGCATTAAAGTAGTATTCCTGGTTTTACTGACCACTGGAAATGCTGAAAAGTAACAACAATTAATATCTCCTTATTACACACTAAAGTCAGCTAACATGAGCTCACACTTAGTTTCAATCCCTTCAAGTATTTTTTTAACAAAATGAAACACGCAATTGTAAAAGTTGAGAAATTGTGTTGATATGAACACTGACTTGAACCATTGGCGAAAAATAGTTTCTTAAAATGTGCACACCAAAGTTAATGCTTTTTAATATTAGTTGGCTAAAAGTAAATGGTGAAATGCTATAATGTTCTGAGAGAATATCTTGTTTTTCATCGTCGAACTGTGGGCTTCACTGGCAAGGCAAATTCCTCATCCCTTAGTTGCCCACGAGAAAGGACTAGTGAGCATCTTCCTGAACTGCTGCATTTTTCATGAATAAGGTCCTTGCGCAATGCTGTCAGGTAAGAAATTTGACCCAGCACTGATGAAGGACTGGTAATATAGGTACACATGGGAATTCTGTGCGACCTGATTTAAGAACTTGGAGTTGATGGTTTTCCCATGCACCCTACTGTCCTGGGTAGTGGATGCTGCTCGCTTAGGACGTATTCTTGGATGCTAAGGTGCGCCTTAATCTGTGCTGTGTTAGCTTATCTCAACGAATTGACTTTTGGTAGTATGGTTCTTTCAATTGGTATCCATATCACTGGATTTTGGAGGGGCAAAGAGGTGGTGGCTCCCGTTTTTGATTTTTATATATTCTTTACGTGGGCATTGTTGCCTATCCCTAATTGCCCTTGAGAAGGTGGTCCTTAAACTGCTGCTGCAGTTGCACCCATGGTGCTGTTCGGGAGGGAGTTGCAGCATTTTCACCCAGCAGCAGTGAAGGAACAGCGATTTAATTACAAGTCACAATGGTTTAGATACTTGGAGGGGAACTTGCAGGTGATGGTATTCGCATGTGTTTGTTGCCCTTGTCACCGCTGACTAGTGATGTGCCTCAGGGGTCGGTGCTGGGACCATAACTTTTCACAATATACTTAACGATTTGGAAGAAGGAACTGAAGGCACTGTTGCTAAGTTTTCAGATGATACAAAGATATGTAGAGGGACAGGTAGTATTGAGGAAGCAGGGAGACTGCAAAAGAACGTGGACAGGTTAGGAGAGTGGGCAAAGAAGTGGCAGATGGAATACAATGTGGAAAAGTGTGAGGTTATGCACTTTGGAAGCAGGAATTGAGGTATAAACTATTTTTTAAATGGGGAAATGCTTAGGAAATCAGAAGCACAAAGGGAATTGGGAGTCCTTGTTCAAGATTCTCAAAGTTAACGCGCAGGTTCAGTCGGCAGTTAGGAAGGCAAATGCGATGTTAGCATTCATGTCGAGAGGGCTAGAATACAAGAGCAGGGATGTACTTCTGAGGCTGTATAAGGCTCTGGTCAGACCCCATTTGGAGTATTGTGAGCAATTTTGGGCTCCGCATCTAAGGAAGGATGTGCTGGCCTTGGAAAGGGTCTAGAGGAAGTTCACAAGAATGGTCCCTGGAATGAAGACCTTGTCGTATGAGGAACAGTTGAGGACTCTGGGTCTGTACTCGTTGGAGTTTAGAAGGATGAGGGGGATCTTATTGAAACTGACATGATATTGCGAGGCCTGGAGAGAGTGGACATGGAGAGGATGTTTCCACTGGTAGGAAAAGCTAGATGTGGAGATGCCGGTGTTGGACTGGGGTAAACACAGTAAGAAGTTTAACAACACCAGGTTAAAGTCCAACAGGTTTATTTGGTAGCAAAAGCCACACAAGTAAGCGTTCGGGTAAGCGTTCTCCAAGGCGGCCTTCGCGACACACGACGGCGCAGAGTCGCTGAGCAGAAACTGATAGCCAAGTTCCGCACACACGAGGACGGCCTCAACCGGGATATTGGGTTCATGTCACACTATCTGTAACCCCCACAGTTGCCTGGACCTTCAGAGTTTCACTGGCTGTCTTGTCTGGAGACAATACACATCTTTTTAGCCTGTCTTGATGCTCTCTCCACTCACGTTGTTTTGTTTCTTAAAGACTTGATTAGTTGTAAGTATTCGCATTCCAACCATTATTCATGTAAATTGAGTTTGTGTCTTTATATGCCCTGTTTGTGAACAGAATTCCCACTCACCTGAAGAAGGGGCTTGGAGCTCCGAAAGCTTGTGTGACTTTTTCTACCAAATAAACCTGTTGGACTTTAACCTGGTGTAGGAAAAGCTAAAACCAGAGGGCACAACCTCAGGCTAAAGGGACGATTCTTTAAAACAGAGATGAGGAGGAATTTCTTCAGCCAGAGAGTGGTGAATCTGTGGAACTCTTTGCCGCAGAAGGCTGTGGAGGCCAGGTCATTGAGTGTCTTTAAGACAGAGATAGATAGGTTCTTGATTAATAAGGGGATCAGGGGTTATGGGGGAAAAGGCAGGAGAATGGGGATGAGAAAAATATCAGCCATGATTGAATGGCGGAGCAGACTCAATGGGCCTCGGGGCCTAATTCTGCTCCCATGTCTTATAGAGGTCATTGGTTTGGAAAACGCTTTTAAAGGAGGCGTGGCAAGTTGCAATGCGTCTTGTAGATGGTACAGAGTTGGCACTGTGGTAGTGAAGGGAGTGACTGTTTAAGGTGGTGAACGGAGTGCCAATCAAAAGGGCTGCTTCATTCTGGATGGTCTTTAGCTCAGGGATTTTTGGAGCAGCACTCATCAGGCATCAAACTCTTAATCAATGCCTTGTAGATGATGGACAGGGAATCAGGAGGTGAGCTACTCTCTGCAGGGTTTCTAGCTTTTGATTTGCTCTTGTAGTCACAGTATTTACATGGCTGGTCCCCAGTTCAGTTTCTGATCAATGGTAATCCCCAGGGTGTTGAGAGTGGGGGATTCAGCAATGGTCGTACAATTGAATATTAAGGGGTGATGGTTACATTCTCCCTTGTGGGAGATAGCCATTGCCTGGCATTTGTGTGGCACGAATGTTGCCTGCCATTTATCAGCCCAAGCCTGAACACTATCAAAAATCACGCTCTTCTCTGTGATTGCACTGAGGTGTGATAAGGTTAGGAGCCGAGTGGTCCTGGTGAAACCCAAACTGCACGTCAGTGAGCAGGTTTTTGCTCTGAGTGCTGCTTGTTAGCACTGTTGGCAACACCTTCCATCACTTTGCTGATGATTGAGAGAAGACTCCTGGATGGAGCAGTAGTTGTCTGGATTGGATTTCTCCTGCTTTATACGGACAGGAAACAACCTGGACAATTTTCCACATTGATGGGTGGATACCGGTGTAGTAGCTGTACTGGAACAGTTTGGCTGGGAGCGTGGTTAGTTCGAGAGCACATGTCTTTAGTATTATTGACAGAATGTTGTCAGAGCCTTTGCAATACTGAGCCTTTGTGCCTCAGCCATTTCTTGATATCGTGGAGTGAGTTGAATTGGCTGAAGACAGAGGCTGGGGACCTTGGGAGGAGGCTGAGATAGATCATCCATTTGGCACTTCAGGCTGAAAATGGTTGCAAATGCTTCAATCTTGTCCTTTACACTGCTGCATTGGGCCCGCCCATCATTGAGAGTGGGGATATTAGCGGAGCCTTCCCTTCTGGCTAGTTGTTTAATTGTCCACCATCATTCACAACTGGATGTGGCAGGACTGCAGAGTTTAGATCTGATGCATGGATTGTGGGATCACTGAACTTTCTGCTGCATGCTGCTTCTACTGTTTGGTTTATTTGGTAAGTGGCTTTTGCTACCAAATAAACCTGTTGGACTTTAACCTGGTGTTGTGAGACTTCTTACTGTGTTTACTCCAGTCCAACGCCGGCATGTCCACATCATGTCTACTGTTTGGAGCAGTTCTATGTTGTAGCTTCACCAAGTTGACATCTCATTTTAAGACATGCCGACTAGCTCTGCCTCCACTGATTTCCACTTGCATCTTGACCCAACCTCATTACAAATTCCCCTAAAATTCATCCCATTCTATTCTGGAACCTGCAGTACCCTCCTGCACTCTTTATTGAACCAGGTTTGATCCACTGGCTTTGTGGTAATGGTAGAATGGGGAATATGCAGGGCCATGAGGTTACATATTGTGGTTGAGTACAATTCTGCAGCTGCTGATGGCTCACGGCGGCAGTCTTGAGTTGCACGATCTGTTCGAAGCCCATCCCATTTAGCGCAGTGTCGTCCAACATGATGGAGGATAGCCTCAGTGTGAAGAAGGGACTTCACCTCCGCAAGGACTGGGTGTGGCCACTCCAACCAATACAGTCACAGATTGATGCATCAGTGCCAGGTGGATTGGTGAGGACAAGTAGGATTTTCCTCCTTGGTTTCCTCCCAACTTGCCGGGAAGTCCAGTTTTCCAACTATGAAATGTGCAGCTGTGACCTGTCCTAATACTTTGAAACTTACTTTGATATAGCATTGAATTAATATGATGGGTTTACAATATCAGGAAAATTTGCATGCAATTGAACTTGTAGAAAAGTTAATATTTTCAGAATGTGCACGATAGATAGACCAGAGATCACCACTAGAGGTCAGTAATTCGATCAAGAAATTAATTTGCTGGCCTGGATTGAAAATTTAAAATTGAAGAAAGATTGAATGTAAAGTGTTATTTACAGTATGATTAAGTATCTATTCTGCTGTTGTGAGCAGAAAGCAAGAAAGTTTAACTGTGGGAGGATGATTTATTATTTAATAATTTGCAGTACTGCAAAATCAAGATTATTAACTTTCTAAAAGAATGCCCAGTTTATTTGGATCCCGATGAGGGCCTGCTTAATCCACTCACCATTTGTTGACTGTTTGTGGTTTACAAAGTGCTGCTGTTTATTGTGCTGAGCTTCATAGACTCCCGACAGCGCAGAAAAGGCCATAGGCCCCTCGAGTCTGCGCCAACTCTCTGGCAGAGTATCTTACCCAGTCTCACCCCCTGCCCTATCCCAGTAACCCAACACATTTACCATGGTTAATCTATCTAACCTGTACATCTTGGGACACTAAGGGGCAATTTAGCATGGCCAATCCACCTAACCCGCACATCTTTGGACTGTGGGAGGAAACCGGAGCACCTGGAGGAAACCCACGCAGACATGAGAATGTGCAAACACCCATCCAGTCACCTAAAGCCAGAATTAAACCCAGGTCCCTGGAGCTGTGAGGCAGCAGTGTTTTGTCACCTGTCAACCCTTGTGACTTCTTGCTGCCGGGCCATGTTTAGAAAGCACCATACAAACCATTATCAATCCAATCTCTAGTTGCAACATAGATTACTTTGGATATCTTTTGCACATTGGCAAGCAGTAATAGAGATTATGTGAGGGTGATAGCAGTGATCAACCATGATTGTTGCTTTACAGCATAGTTCAAAAATTGAATTTTGGCCCAAACAAAGGCATGGACATTTGTTTTGCTGTACAATTGTCTGCCTGGCACTAATGTCTCAAAATATATTCACTAGATAGGTTTACTGCCATTAGTGGAGTGGAACATTTTAAATGTTTTGCAGTCTTCGAAACTGGTGAAATATGCACGCATTTTTCATCGTTTTCCGGCACTTAGCTGTTGATCAGTGCATGTAATGGGTTTACCTCAGCACAAAATTCCTCAACCAACTGATCAAACAGCTGTTTAAAAATCAAGCTAAGTGTGTTTTTTGAAATGGAGGGAAAATTCAAATGTTGTGGAAATGTTATCCCCTGACACTAAGGGGCAATCTAGCATGGCCAATCAACCTAACCTGCACACCTTTAAACTGTGGGAGGAAACCGGAGTACTCGGAGAAAACCCACGCAGACACGGGAAGAATGTGCAAACTGCACACAGGCAGTGACCCAAACCGAGAATCGAAACCAGGTCCCTGGAGCTACGAAGGGTAAATATGTGGGGTTATGGGAATAGGGCCTGGGTGGGATTGTGGTCGGTGCAGACTCGATGGGCCAAATGGCCTCCTTCTACACTGTAGGAATTCTATGATTATTTGCAGCCAAGAGAGGAAATGTTTTATTACCAGGTTTGACTATTGTGATAACCTTCAGTTCAGTGCACATAATCTGTTCTAGCCTTGAAGTTATTGTGCATACTCTCACACATTTGGATAGCGTGAATCTAATTGCCTCATTAAAACTTCAGAAATCTTTAATTGTTCAGTTCAGATTTTCCAATAATGAAGACCAGCTTTCATTTTTATGGGCTATACTGATTTGACAATTCTGATCATTGATTAAATATTAAATTAGAGCTGGATTGAACATGAAAATAAACTAAAAACAGGGTTCCCAACACTTCACGTCCTTTCCAATAATCATAGAATTATAGAATCCCTACAGTGCAGAAGGAGACCATTTGACCATTCAAGTCTGCATTGACAGTACCTTACGAGGGCCACCACTCCGCCCTATCCAATGGCTAATCCACCTAACCTACACATCTTGGGAAACTAAAGGACAATTTACCATGGCCAGTTAATCTAACCTACACATCTTTGGACCGTGGGAGGAAACCGAGAACCTGGAGGAAACTCCTGCAGACACGGGGGAAATGTGCACATGCCATACAGTCACCTAAAGGTGGAATTGAACACGGGTCCCTGGTGCTGTGAGGCAGCAGTGCTGCCCCCTAAGTTGTGAGATATCAAAACATTGTGTTTAAAAATCACGAACCATCATTTAAGGATAACTGAAGCACAAAATCCTCACTTAATTTGCCTCAGTCTACATAAGAACAATTTTTATTGGTTGTTTGCACGCCTTGTGGGACAGTGCAAAGCAGTTTCTTTTTATGAAGGCTCACTAAATATTGTCTGCCCATGGTCTGTTTGTGAACGGTTTGGTACCCCATGACCAGAAATCTGTTTCATTTAGTACATGATTTGGTATAGTCATTTTCTCTTGCATTTTACAGTTGTTCAGTACTGGGGGTGATCTTCCAGGAATTTTAAAGTGCTTTTCTTATGCAGAAAAAATGTGATGAAAGGAATTTTTTTTGACCGTCTATATAATTGTGCCTTGTTTAAATTTGATTGGAGCTGCATGAATGGATTTGGGCGGGTTGAGGGCATTTGTCTGAGGCAGTGTTGCACTTCATGTTGCAAATAACACTAATAAAAATGACATTCACCAAAATGTCACCTAGTTCTTTGGACCTTCTTCATTCTGAAATGTTAATTGTGGTTAAGATGTCAGTGAATTATTTTGCATTTTTATTTGATGGACGCAGTGTTAAGGAATACTGAAACTAAGTGGCAGTTTCTTCAACTCTCAGATAAATCGTCCTTCACAATTTAGCTTCCTTTTAGTAAAAACTACAGAATTATAGGAGCACGGGCATATGCATTGACATGCTGATGGGTTACTGACATCAAAACTTCAGTGGAATATTAGTTTATGTGAGGGTTCCTGTTACAAACAGACACAATTTAGAATATAGCTTCTGATTTGATTTTCAAAATAGATTAAACCTTTGATTTGATTTATTATTGTCACATGTATTAACATAGTGAAAAGTATTGTTTCTTGCGTGCTATACAAAGCATACCGTTCATAGAGAAGGGAGGGAGACAGTGCAGAATGTAGTGTTACAGTCATAGCTAGGGTGAAGAGAAAAATCAACTTAATGTGAGGTAGGTCCATTCAAAAGTCTGACAGCAGCAGGGAAGAAGCTGTTCTTGAGTCGGTTGGTACGTCATCTCAGACTTTTGTATCTTTTGCCCGACAGAAGAAGGTGGAAGAGAGAATGTCCGGGGTGCGTGGGATCCTTAATTATGCTGGCTGCTTTACCGAGGCAGCGGGAAGTGTAGGCAGAGTCAATAGATGGGAGGCTGGTTTGCGTGATGGATTGGGCTAGGAAGCAAGCAGTATGCAGATGAGCATAGGTGAGAAATAGTTTTTACAGCATTTAGAAAGGACCTTTTTGTAGGTTTCAGATTGTGCTGAATTTTTATTCTGATCAGATTGAGGAATTCAGTTCTAAAGCCAGCCTACCACCTCTGAGAAGCCAATTGCAACATCAAAATGTTCCCAGGACAAGTATAGACAACCAGATATGTTGGCAGAATATTATGCTTAATGCGAAGCTCAGAACTGCTTAGAATTGTAGGCCTGTCCATTTCTTGCACACTCTAGATTTTGAGATTACTTTAAAAAGCAGGCAGTCAGATCTACGTAGATTTAGATACTTGGGTGTGCCATATTGGTTTCAGAATAGACCGCTATAACTGTCGGAAGGGGAGAGAGAGGTAGATGACTTTTATACAATAGTTTGGCTTGATTTGAACCTTGGCCGCAGTTTTAAAAAACACTGCACTAACCCTTATATCAACCAGCCATCTGGAAAAATTGTTTCATTAGAAGTAATTGAAAATATATTTCAATAGCATCATGATAATGGACCAAGGAGCCTTTTCTCCTTTAATTTTCATGTCTTTTTAATATTTCTAATAGATTGCCATTACAATAAAGTTTTCTTTTAAAGGCATGTCGCGGTAAAGATCGATACATGATTGATGTACTGGCTGGATCCTCTTTTAGACTAATGGTTTGAGGCCAAGACTACAGGGAGAGACTCCAGCAGTATTGAACGAAAGTGATGGAAAGCATTCCATGGCCGATGACAGAAAAATTGTAGTTGTAATAGTGATTGAATTCAGGGATTGCTGGGAGAGATTGAAGATGCAGGAACCGAAAACACTATAACATCCCCAACATCATGCTTAAGGACATTGCAAGAAATTCCTTTGAAATTGTGGATAGGCCGTCATTACAAATAATTAAAAGCCTAAACTGTAAAGATAGACCTAATTGCACCTGCCAATTGGATCTACCTATGCATTTCTGCTATTCTTGTGATTGGTTAGTGCAGACAGCTGGTTCCCTATCTGTGTGGCCTGACTGTAACCTCAGTTTGCTGCCCAGGTGAGAATTCTGTCTGATGTATTCATTCTCTCTGATTAGCAATGCACACTTCCAACTTGCAATGAAGCTCCATTGTAGAAACTGCTGTGCTGCTATGATATAAAAGTTAAAGTTGTCATAGCCCCAGATGACCATAGGCTGCTCTCCCCTTTGAAGGGGAGAGTTGACTGGTAGTGATTTAACCTGAGGATCACTATAGCTAAATATTTGTCTAAGTCGTATATTTTCAAAAACAAGTAACTTGTTCCTGAATCTCTGATCATTTCTCAGAAAAATAGAGAAAGTTATATTATGTGCTGCTGAGAAATGTTATACAATCAGAATGATACAGCAGAGGAGGAGCCAATTAATCTCACTATGCCAGTGTCAGCTCTCTGACAGAGCTGTTCACAAAGTCCCATTCACCTGCGCCTTCCACATAGCCTTGCAAGGTTTTCCCCTTCAGATATTTATCCAAGTTCCTTTTCAAAGTGGTTAGTCAACCTGCTTCTATTACCCTTTGCAGGTGGTGTGGGCCAGATTTTCCAAACTCACTGCATGAAAAAAATTCTTCTTATCTTGCCTCTGGTCCTTTTGTCAATTGCTATGAATCTGTATCTTCTGGTTACTGACCCTTCTGCTATTGGAAGCAGTTTCTCCTCCTTTACTGTAGCAAAACTGTTCATGAGTTTGAATCTATTACGTGTCCTTCACTTTTTTTACTCTAAGGAGAGCAGCCCCAAATTTTTAAACTCTTTACATAACTGATGTTGCACATCCCTGATACATATGAGGCATATCTCCTCTCCATCAAGACACTTGCATCCTTCCTGAAGTGTGGTGCCCAGAATTGTACACAGTCCTCCTAATCAGTGATTATAAAGGGTGAGGACAATTTCCTTGCTTTTGATTCTATGCCCCTGCTTAAAAAGGCAAGTATCATTTATCCTTTTTTAACAGGCTTTTTAAAAATATTCGTTCATGAGATGAGGGTGTCACTGGTTAGGCCACCATTAATTGCCCTTCCCTAATTGTGTTCAGAAGGTGGAAATGTGCTGCTCCTTCAACCGGAGTCCTTGATATCACATGTGGTCAAGTGCTGCTTTGTTATCAAGGGCAGTCACTCTCACCTCGCCTCTGGAGTTCAGCTCTTTCATCCATATTTGGACCAAGGCTTTAATGAGGTCAGGAGCTGAGTGGACCTGGTGAAACCAAACTGAGCATCAGTGAATAGATTATTGCCGAGTAAGCACTGTCAGTGACACTTTCCATCACTTTACTGATGATCGAGAGAAGACTGATGGGCCAGTAATTGGCTGGGTTGAATTTGGCCTGCTTTTTGTGGTTAGGTCATATCTGGGCAATTTTCCATATTTGTGGGTAGATGCCAGTCTTGCTGTACTGGAACAGCTTTTCTAGGGTGCATGGCTTTATTTGGAGTACAAGTCATCAGTACCACTGCTGGAATGTTGTCAGGGTTCATAGCTTTTGCAAAATCCATGACCTGCAGCCATTTCTTGAAATCACATGGAGTGAGTAGAATTGTCTGGCATGTGTGATGCTGGGGACTTCGGGTGAAGGCTGAGATGGATCATCCACTTGGCATTTGTGGCTGAAGATGGCTACAAATGCTTCAGCCTTATGTTTTGCACTGATGTGCATCTATGAGGAAGGGGATATTTGTGGAGCCTCCTCCAGTTAGTTGTTTAATTGTACACAACAATTCACGATTGGATGTGGCAAGACTGCAGAGCTTAGATCTGACCCAGTGGTTTTGAGATCACTTGGATCTATCACATGCTGCTTCAGCTGTTTGACATGAAAGAAGTCCTGTGTTATGGCTTCACCAAGGTGACATCGTATTTTTAAATATGCATGTTGCTGCACCTGGCATGCTCTCCTGCACTCTTCATTAAGCTTGGGTTAATGGTATAGTGAGAGATATGTTGGGCCATGGGATTACAGATTGTGGTTGAATACGGTTCTGCTGCTGACAGCCCAGAGTTCCTCATGGATGCCCAGTCTTTAGTTGCTAGATCTGTTCTAAATCTATCCCATTTAGCACGGTGATAGTGTGACGTTAGTGTCCCTTTAAGAGATTTTTAAAAAATCATGATCTCTGCAGCTCTCCGGCTTAGGTGATGTCATTGGTGGGAAGAGATATAGAAAAAAAAGCTGTGTGCTGGTCATGTGACAAGGGTTGTTTTCGTTTTATTTTGGCTGTAGTGTTAGAAGCATAGGTGAAAGAAGTTTCTCTTTTTTTTAATTTTGAAAGTTTTAGCAGTTAGCTGAAAGCACATCTTGTTTGCTATCCTGCAGTAACGAATCTGTGTTTTGGTGTTTTAAAGACTACAAGCTGCTTTGAGTTTTCAAGATCATTTGAAATCAGCATTCAACCCAGGGAACTGGATTCCAGTATTAAGTGAGCTTTAGCCTGTGCAGTGATAAATCTGTTAAAAGGGATTTGTTTGTTGAATTTTGGTTTTAATGGGAACACATTGGCGATATTCATTAGAGTTGTATATTATAGTGATTGTTTTGTTTCTTTGTAATTGATAAAAGTTCTTGCTAATTTTCTTACTTTATTCTTAATTAAACTTTGTTTGATAAAAGCTCCCTACTGGGTCATTTGATTCACATCTGAAGTGAAACATCTCATGCTTATCCTAGCCAACTTCAAGATGCAAAACTCATGATTCAGGCGGGTTTCATAAAACACTTTGGAATTTCTGATCTGAACCATAACAATACGATGGAGGGTATGCTCAATGTGAAGACGGGAGTTCACCTCCACAAAGGCTGTGTGTGGTCACAACAACTAATACTGTCATGGTTTGATGAATCTGCGACAGTTAGATTGGTGAGGATGAGGACAAAGTAGGGTTTTCTCTTTTTTTGTTCCCGCACCACTTGCCGGCTGCCCAGTCTGAAAGGTAAAGTTGTGACCTGGGTCTGGAGGTTGCAGAATAAGATGTGATGAAACTCTGGGGGAATTTGTAATGAGGTTGAGTCATGGAGCCAGTGGAGGCAGGGCTAGTTCATAAAGTAGAGTGGAGGACAATATGTTGTCCAGCAATCTTGGTGCTGAGTTTTTGGAGGCTTCAGCTATCTGCTAAACAACAAAACAATTTTGTGGAATTCAAATAACATTAAAGATCTGTACAACTGGAAAACCTTGTATTCATTGCCCTAAAACTTTCAAAATTACTTTGATATAGTGCTAAATTAGCATGATCGGCTTTGAACATCAAAAGATTTACATGCAATTGAACTTGTGAAAAAGTTAATATTTTCAGAAAGTGTAGAGAGTAGACAGACCAGAGATCACCACTAGAGGTCAGAAATTCAAATCAAAAAATAATTTGATAGCTTGTATTGAAAATTTAAAATTAAAGAAAGGTTGAATGTAAAGTATTATTTATAATAATACTATGTGATTAAATATTTATTCTGTTGTTGTGAACAGAGAACAAGTAAGTTCAACTGTGCAGGAATGATTTATTCAATAATTTGCAGTACACTGTGCTGCACTTCAAGACCATGAACTTTCTAAAAGAATTTCCAGTTTATTTAACTCCTGATGAGGGCATGCTTAATTCACTTTTGACTCTTTGAGGTTTACAAAGTGCTGCTTCCTTTTATGCTGAACCCTTGAGAAGGTGGTTGTGGGTACCTGTTACCCTTGTTCTTCTCAGTAGTAGATACAGGTTGTGGGTTTGGAAGGTGATATTGAAGGAGTCTCGATGAGCTACCGAGGTGCATCTTATTTTTGGTGCACACTGCTGCCACTGTGCATTGGTGGTAAAGGCAGTGAATTTTTAAGGCGGTAGATTATGTGCCAGTCAAACAGGTTGATTTGTTCTGGATGTTTTTGAGTATTTTGAATGTTATTTGAACTGCACTCATCCAGGCAAGTGGAAAGTATTCCACCACACTCCTGACTTGAACCTGTGGATGTTGAGCAGACATGGGAGTCAGGAAGTGAGTTACTCACTGCTCAAAAGGGTGGGAATTCTGCTGAGAATAACGCAGATCCTGACTTCCCAAAGTATCTGCTATAATTCCACGAAGCATTGTGCTGGAAAGTAGTAAAAACTTCTGGAAATGTGCTTGGCGTGTATTTGTTATAGTAGGATTAGAAAATCTAGATGTAAAACTCTGTTCTAGGTGTCTAATAAAACTTGCTTTGAAACTGGAGGCATTTCAAAAATTGTTAATTGGTGTAGTGCGTGATAAACTCTGACGTATGAACGTGTAATATGTTAGTACTAAATTCTTCTGTCGGCTATTTTAATGGCGGTAACGGAATGTCAGTTTCAGCCAGTACTGTCCAAAACACAATACACATGGACTAGGTTTTAATAATGCTGTAACACAACCACAAGCCTTTTGGTTTCAATTTACGATAAATCAAGCTTTCTAACATGGATCAGTGGCTCCTTGAGATGCATCTAACCATATCCACTTCTAACATTTGCCTTGCTATTTGAGTATATTGTTAGCTGTTTAGCCTTTCTGCAACTGCTGAAAACTTTGAATTGTTAAGCCATTTTAACTCCTGAACAGTAATAAAACCAGTCTTTTTGGTAGCACGGAGTTGTGGTGAGATAGAATTACAAAGAATATACAGCACAAACGGACCAATTGCCCCAATTGCACTGTGCTGGTGTTCAGGTCTCCTGAGGACACAAGTTTCCTGCCATTCTGTCTACTGCATCTCAACTTTTTGGCATATCTTTCTGCCCCCTGTTTCTGCTCCTGCTTTCTCTGGTGCCCTCATCTAGTCTCCTTTTGAAAACATCCTTGCACCACTTCCTGTAGTAGCAGGTTCCACACTCTGTACCAAGGAACAAAAAAAATTACAGCACCCTGGGAAAAAGCTTCTGACTATCCACTCTGTCCATGCCTCTCATAATCTTGGAGACTTCTATCAGGCCTGGGGAAATTTCTCCTTGATTTATTAGTAACTATCTTCCATTTATGGTCCCCAGTTCTGAGTTCTGCAAGTGAAAAGGTTCTGTACAATATACCCTGCTTAGACCATTCATGATTTAAAGACCTCTCTCAGGTCATCTTTAAATCTATTTTAAAAAGAAACAAACCTCCAACCCTATTCAGTCTTCGCCAGTTGCTCTAATTTCTCGGTTCTAGTGCAATCCTTGCCAATCTTTTTTTTGCTTCTATGTACTTTTTATGGTGTGGAGACCAGACGATGCACTGAGATCCTCCTAGAATTCTACATAATGTAGTACAGCTTCACTGTCTTTGTATTTTATAGTTATAGAAATAAATCATAGCACTTTGTGAATATTTTAAATTGACTTGTTGATCTGCAAACCAACTGTTAATGTGTTTGCCTGTATCCTGGGGTCCCTTTGCTCTTTGACCCCATTCAGTTTTTTTATTTTGAAGGTGTAGCTGATCTTGTTATTCCTATCAAACTGCCCTCATATTTGCCTGTGTTTGCCACTAAAGACTCTAAGTTTTCTAATGCCTTGTATTTTCTTGCTTTCTTCCTCTGTGCCAGCTACATTCTCCACACTTTCCCAACCCTTCGATTGGTGTCACCTGCAAATTTTTATATTCAGTTCCTTGGCCCTAAAACAAATTTTAAATGTAGATTATGGAAAACAGTAATGTTCTTTATAAGCACATGCTATTGTATTCTGTCTATTTTGTCGTCATGTTTAATAAAAACTGAAGCGCAGTAGTTACTCAATATTTCTGAGGGTTTATCTTGCTCATCCTTTAGTGACCCTATCTCTACTTAATTTTCCATTTAATTCTGTCAATAGAACACTTTTATATTCCATGATCATTTAATTTTGTAATTTAGTTTTGAGTTCCTGATGGATATTTTTAGCATCTCTCCTAAATTCCTCATTTCCCCTTTTGCCATCTTCTCTTTTAAAATACAAACATTTATTATGCCTTTTTAGATTCAGGGCTCTCCTTATCTACCTTGTCCCACATTTAGTTTACTTTTTCTGACTGAGTGGAATACATTTCTCTTGAAATCTCTTGATTGCTCTTTTAAGATTTCCCAATTTTTCTGTTTTTTATAACTTTGCATCAGTTTACCTTTAGTAACAGCCTTATTTGCTCATAATTACCTCTTTCCAGTCTAGTACTTTAGGCTCTGTCTGACTATGGTCACTATTGATCTGAACCTTGAACATTTTACTATGTTATGATCATTAATACTAAGATTATGCTTCTCTTATCTGTTCTGGTAAATTACAAGATCAAACAGTGATTATTTTCTTGTTGTACCCGTTGAGTGAGAACAGAGCCCTATGTATCCTGACTAAAAACTTGATTTCCCTTTTTCCTTTCATTGTTTCTGCCTGAGAGTTTATTTCAGGGTAGTTGGTATTCTCTGCCTGCTCCTCACCTTGTAGATTTGCCCATATATTTCTTCCAACTGTTTGGTCATTTATAGTATATTCTTATTAGGAAAATGGATCCCAATATTATCTTTAAACGCAATCCATATGGATTCTATCTTGCAGGTAATTACATGTTTTTCTACTGCCATTTTTTTACAAGCATAGTTCCCTTCTCTTTCCTTCCTAATAGGTCCTTCAATATTTAGTTGCTAATCTTGTTTTCTTATGTAGAGCCATGTTTCAGTCATCCCAAAATGGACCCTTCACAAATTATGGCCTCCAATTCATCCATTTTGTTTTGAATGCTACATACATTTCTGTAACAACAGTTTAAATTATTTTTACTTATTCCCCTCTCTTGTTTTAGTAGAAATTTTACATTTACGCTCTGACTTTATTCAACCTCTGACCAATCATGTTGTTATTTTGTCCTTTAGTTTGTACTTTACACTCTTATCCCAATAGTGTTATTCTTTAATTTCTAGCAGTTCCCTGTACCTCCCCTCCACTTTATTAGTTTACAGTTGTATTTACAGGCCTAGTTATTCTTAGAACCTTAGACCTTGTTAAGGTGCAACCCGTTCCAGTGCTCCTTCCTTCCTGTCCTGGTACTGATGTCAATATTCCATGAAATGAAACACTTTGAACAATACTCTTTTAGCCACTTCCTCATCTCTTTGTCCAGATGCCAATTTTCATGTGGTATGGCCAATGATCTCAGTACCTGCAAGATCCTGCTTTTCAATTTAGCCCCTAACTTGTGTTACCTTTGTGGAACCTCTTCCCAAATTTTTCCCATTTTCCCACCCGTTTCAGATTCTATTTCAGGCATTTTGAGCTAAGAACATAAGTTGGAGAAGGAATAGACCATCCACCCCTCAAGCCTCCTCCTCCATTCAGTATGATAATGACTGACCATCTGCCTCAACTCAGATTCCAACTGAACTGCAGATATCATAGGTGACGTACACTTTGAGACTCTTGACCCTGATTGCAAAATGTGCTATCTGTGCACAGTGGTTAGCACTGCTGCCTCACAGTGCCAGGGACCCAGGTTTGATTCCCAGCTTGGGTCACTGTCTGTGCAGAGTCTGCACGGTCTTCCCGTGTCAGCGCGATTTCCTTTGGGTCTTCTGGTTTCCTCCCGCAGTCCGAAAGCCGTGCTGGTTAGGTGCATTGACCATTCTAAATTCTCCCTCCGTGTACGCTAACAGGCGCCGGAATGTGGCGACTAGGGGATTTTCATAGTAACTTCATTGGAGTGTTAATGTAGGTCTACTTGTGACACTAATAACTACCCAGGATAGGTGACGCACACTTTAGGACTCTTGATCCTGATTGCAAAATGCACCATCACCTCCTCCTAATTATAGCATTGTCTACAACTACAAGTTTGTTGAACTACACTTTCATATTGCTTCTTCTATTGCTGGAATTTACAGTTTGGAGATAGCCTCAATCTGTTGTGTACCTAAAACTACAAATAAGATTAAATTACAGAAACCAAGTATCTCCAATGTCTGCATCAATTGCTCTGTTTTTTTTGTTTAGCACTTCAGTGGAACAACAGTGCAAAACGTTTTTTTTTTAAAGCTGGATGTTCTGTTTATGTATGGGACAGATAAAATCTTTAGAAATACCTGTGCACAAGTTTGAGATTTTAAGACTTTTTGAAGTACCTATGGTATAGTTGAACAATTTTCTACCATGGTTTGGAGAAATGGCTTGCTAACAAAGAGCTGCAAGTTAGGGCCAATCATAAACGCATCTTTGAGCGAGGAGTAACTAACACACTGTTCCATTGCCATCTTTCCCATACTCCTATGGGAGCCAGCACTTTGTGTCTAATGTCATATGCTCAAAATTAAGACAAAAGGTCAGATGTGTGCTGATGGAGATAGTGGCAGTGAGAATGCAGTGGATTTATGGCCAGTGATTCCACATCACTACGTGTAAATAGGGCTCAGACTTTCTGACTTGGAAGTTGTACTTTTAATGATTAGGTCAGTTGAAAGCCTGTCAGTGGATTGTCGACGACAGTAATTATCTATTTGGAGCTTGTTTTAAAGTTAGAAGAACAGCTCTGAATATCAATGTGATTTCGAAAGTCTTGACTCTTGGGGTCAGGCACAGGGTCTTCATGAATTATGAATGAAGGAAAAGTAAGTGTTGAGAAAAATGTCATGGTTGATACGTGACCCAGTTAACGATCTGAAGAATTATGTGAATCAGCTATCATTTTTTTTTCTTTGCTAGTAATACAAACAGACTTCTGAAATCGGCTAATGAATTTTTAAACAACAATTCTTGCAGTGTTGTACTCTGCTTGGAGCTACTGATAGAGGTGGTCTAGGAACCTTGTCAGTAAGTTTCGTCAGTGGGGACCAATTCCTATGGGTCTGTTAATATACATTGAAGAATTGAATGAGTTAGTTCCTTAAAATAATAATTAAAATTTTTAAAGTAAAGTTTATTTATTAGTCACAAGTAGGCTTACATTAACACTGCAATGAAGTTACTGTGAAATTCCCCTAGCCGCCACACTCCGGCACCTGTTCGTGTACACTGAGGGAGAATTTAGCATGGCCAATGCACCTAACCAGCACGTCTTTGGGACTATGGGAAGAAACCAAAGCACCTGGAGGAAACCCACGCAGACACGGGGAGAATGTGCAAAGTCCACACAGTGACCCAAGTCGGGAATCAAACCCGGGTCCTTGGTGCTGTGAGGCAGCAGTGCTAACCGCTGTGCTTTTTATTACTTTTTTTTGTTACTTCAATGTTTAGAGGTGGTTGCAGCTGTCCTGCAACTGACGTGCTAAGAATATGCATCCACTGAGATGTACATTAAAACACAAATATATTAATTTTAAAATGACAGCTCCCACAGTGGCTTGGTTCATTAAGTATCCAGCTATATTCAGCTCACACATGATTCATATTCAAGGCTTTATCTCCGTATGTTGCAAGAAACCATTCCCTGATCTGCAAGTCTTCAAAAAGTTCAACAAATTAAGTTGCAGTATAAATTGAACATAAAGGTTCTAGTGGAAAATAATATTTGATGTAGTTTACAGTGTCTGCTTCATGATTCCATTGACATAATCAAATTTTGATGATTCACCTTTTGTAGAAACTGCATGTCGATAGATTCTGCCAGCTATTTTGTATGGGAGAATCATGGTGAATTCTGGAATCATGTTGGAATTCTGGAACAGAATTGCATCTTATAGTATAGCTGGATGTGAGGAGAATGGTGGGGAACATAAATTTTGGGTTGTCTACAGAAATCTGATTGCCACTGGCCCTCTTTTCCTGATGAGTCTTATTATGGTGTTTGCTATTTATGCCCTAGTCTATCCACTGTATTGATATCACCTGTTTCTCTTTGCGATACTTGTCACTCCCTTGATAACTGTGCCAAATTTTGAAATTATGTCAAAAGTTATTTTTGTTGCAACAGTGACATTTTGAGATTTGGCACTGCAACAATACCAGTAATGACTATGTCCTCAATTGCTCTGTCTGTGCTTGGCTGCCTCATACCCTAAGTTGTTGGAGTATTGACCATCTGTCCTTAAGCTTCAGAGTGACTGCCTTCCATTCAGTTCCAGTATATCATGGGGCTTTTTGGCAAGCGATAATATCCTTTACTCAAACCAGGAATGATATTTTTCTCTAGTTAGATTGATCTTGCACCTTACTTTGAGACATGTTTTAACAAACCAGAATACTGATCGCTCTATCAATAATTCCATTTCCCTGAATGGGTGAGTTTTGGTACCTGTAGCTAGTTAATGGAGTGCTGTGCCTCAGAATTTGTAGGGACAGAACAAGAATATCTTGTAACTGCTGTTCATCGCCTCAATCTATGCATTAGATTATCTGCTGAATGGGGTAAGTTTGAAAATGTCATGTTTCGAGATGGGACACAATGTGTGAACTTAATACCGAAGAAGCAGATTTTGAAATGAAATTTTGAATGAAATTTGTGACCAAAGAAGGATTTGATGAAATATATTGCTGACAGGAATGGGCATGCAGAGAAATGCACAGCATTGATCGGCAACTTCGTATGATAGGAGATGTAGGTTCAAAAATTAATGCAACCAGTCAACAACTATATCTAACTTAGGCTTGCCTTTGCCCATTTATTCTGTGATATTTTATGTTGCAATAATTGGAATTGAGATGGAAATGTTGGGGTACCATCTGCAGTGTATCAGGATCTCTGTACATACAGGGCAAGCGACCATTTATACCGAAGGATTCTGAAATTAACAGTGCGAGGTGTGAACAAGGAAATGTAGTTTAGATTGGATTCAGTGTCAAGTCAGGTACAGAGGGTAAAGACAAGATTAGGTTTAGAGAGAAAGGAACAAAGCAAAAGAAATGTAAAAAGTTCTTAATTTAAAAAAAATTTCTGATAACTATTAAAGCTTTAAGGAATGAAACGCCACCTAGATGTTGTTTCTGTAGTGCATTTTCCAACAGCAACTTCTTAATTCTTCTGCTTAATCTCACGTTTTCCTTTGCCTGAATTTGGTGTGTTATTTGCACTTGCATAGCAGTGAGTGTTATTAGGCTTGCTGTTATTTTGACAGCAATCTTGGGCCATAATTTTTGTCCTTCAGTATATAGTGGTTGATTGCTCTGCCTTACCATAATAGACCTCCTCTGCAATTTGCATGAATCACATCTTCACATAGGATTCATAACACAAAACCCAAGAGGTGAGGTTTATTTATTGGGATGAGTTAGTTTTTGTCACTCGCTCTGAGTAGAGGGAGAGTACATCGAAACCATTGAACCTAATATAGTGTGTGTTTTGTTTAAGCTACTTTCCAATATTTAAGTTGGAACCAGTTTGACTTGTAAGAATACAGAGTTTTATGGAAAATCCTTTGGTGTTAGAGCAATGCTGTTAACTACATTTCGGTTTGTGAGTTTCTAAATAATTGTTCAAATAAAATTCCCTACTCCATGCTTATTTGCTTGAAGTTGGTGACCACAATTTTGGCTTCAATTATTTTTCTAATATGGCTTTGTATGCCTTTTAAATAAATTGCTGAATACTGAATTGTGGAGCACTATTCCAGCTAGATTTAAAAAAGATAAAATCGTTGATTGTCTCAAGTTGTTTTGTTAATTTTTGTGTCTGTGGCAAAAATAATAGATATGCCTTTCTCGCTATTCTTCCAAAAAAGAGGAGCATTTTTTCCTCTTTAACGCCAGGTTATTTCTAGACAAAGGTTTGTCATTGCTCCTCTGACTGTGGATTGCTAGAGGCAGCATGTAGTAAATCAGAGTTTTATCAGCCATTTCTGGTCCAGAGGTTTTCGTTCATTCCCCAGTGAGGTGTGTTTGTGAGATGCCTCGTCTGTTACTTGCACTGGGCTGCATTCTACGTGCTTCAGTCTGCAGATTAGCATTTTTTTCCTTCTCTGCTGGGAGGAAAGTGGTCAGATTTTACTCTTGTAATTATTTGAAAGGAGCAGATAAATTCCTATATATGTGTTATCTTTTTGGATATCCTTTGCTGAAGTGTGTACAGTGATGGGAGCAGTTGCTGTGTTGTCATTTGAAAGGATTTACTGTACATTATCAGTTTGCTGGGCAATCGTGCTGCTGCTGATCTCTGGCTGTTTAAATCATTGTGCTGTGTGCACAATAGATTCGCAACCATATGGCATGCTGTTATATAGTCATCAGTTCAGCTCATCTCATCAATGGACATTTCAGGAATATCAAAGGTGTTTTCAGAGGACCGATTCACAAGAATGGAAGCAAGGGGCTGGTATTTAACCTATTTTACCTTTTGCATCAATATTTGAAATTGTAGGTGAAGTTAATGTGTGGTGCTGTTTTTGGAGACTCTCACTAACCTTTAAATAACTGCAGTTTGCATTTTCAGCCTTGTGTTGGTTATAATTATCAGTCAAATCTTTTGAAAAGGTAGGTATTTATAAGTATGCGCTTGCAAATATTCTCTCTCTAAACTTGCAGTTATTTGCATCACCACGGAATACAGTTGAATTTAAAAGATTAAAATCTAAATCCTGTTACAACTTGTCAAATTAACTTCAGCAGTTTAAAAATTGCTGGCATGTTACTGTGTGTAATGTGCTTTCCATGGGCTTCATATATCTGTATTTTGTAATTCTTTGTTAAGTATGTTTCTAATTCACAAGTTTAGAAAAATTGTTTTTTTTTCTCCATATTATGTTTTTTGTCTTTAGACTGCCCTCTCCGAGCTTTTTGTCAAATCCATGTGTGGTTGGGTGTTAAAACTTTAGTTAGCAGCTCATCAAATGAGTGCTGTCCTTCAAGTAACGGTGATCACTAACAGTGTTAAGATGCTAATGATTTTGCCCACCGAGAAAACGTAGTTTGCTGGATAGATGTTGCTAGCTTCCCATTGAACTTTAGTTTCCAATGTATTGTGTGATGTGTGGAAAACTTTGCGTTTTGATCATCCAGACTGCAGTTCATCCTATTCCTGCAGATCCTGATTATCCAAAGCCCGAAGTCCACCACTGAGATGAGGTTTACGTGCAAAATGGTAAACTATGAAAATGTGAAGGATCATAAGGCTTTTTAAATTTGCTTGTTGAGAGCCAAATTACTGAGCATTGGCAATATCTTTTTAGAAATTTATAAATCTTCGAAACTCAGGTGACGAGGGAAATTTGAAATCCTATTTCGGTTAATTTAGAAAAAAGCGATGTTGGCGATTCACCATTGACAGATTTAAACATTTCTAGGCACTTCTCTGGGTTAATCAAATGATAATGCAGACTAATCCATCATAACTATTTCATTGAAGTGCAGACTGGAAGAAAAACGTATAAATCCACTGGGACCACAGGGGTTTCATTAAGTTTCAAAGCTACTCTGCCCCAAAACTTTATAAATGTTATGAAATCAATAAAATTAGATATATTGCTGCCTCTGGTGAAAATAAATCCCCAGTAGACACATTTTCCTTACAAAATATGTACATCATGTTCTTCAGGTTTATAGCAAAGTGAAGTTTAGCATTTAAAAGAGAACTAAGTTCTGTATGGTACATATTTTCGCTCATTCCATCGCTAGTCATTTTCTATTCATGACTATTCTGCAGTTCTGATTTCCTCCAACTAAAGTACATTCTGCTCAATTGTTTGAATATCATGGCCCAAGAATTATGGGTGTGATGTCACCACTAATTCATCCTAAATAAAGATTAAAAGTGGATTCTCGCTTTGATAACCATATCAGCTGTAGCTCAGCTGGTAGCATTCTCACCTCTGAGTTGCAAGGTTCTAGGTTCAAGTACCATTCCGGGGCTTGAGCACAAAATCACGGCTGAAGCTCCAGTCCAGGACTGACAGAATACCACAATGTTGAAGGTGCTGTCTTTTGGTTGAGATGTTAAACTGAGGCCCATCTGCCTGCTCAGGCATACAAAAGATCCCATGGCACCATTTGGAAGAAGAGCAGGGGAATTATGCCAAGTGTCCTGGCCAATATTTATTCCTCAATCAAAATCACGATAACTGATTATCTGCTCATCATCATCTTGCTGTTTTTGGGAGTTTGTTGTTGGACCCAAATTGCTGCCATGTTTCCTACATTACAGAAGAAGGCGATTCAGCCCATCAAGTCTGCATTGGCTCTTTAGTCCCACTCCTCTACCTTGTCCCCATAACTTTGAACATTCTTTCTTTTCAGATAGCAATCCAATTTTCTTTTGAATACCTCGATTGAAACTGCCTCCACCACCACCACAGAAGTTTGTTCCAGAATCCAACCGCCCTCTGAAAATGTTTTTCCTCTCATCACTTTTACTCCTTTTGCCAATTGTTTTGAACCTGTGCCCTCTAGTTCTTGATGCTGTCTTGAGTGGGAACAATTTCTGACTATTCATTTGTCCATACACCTTGAATATCACTTTCAAGTTGTCTTTTCTCCAGGGGAAACCATCCAGTCCCTCCAAGCTCTCCTCATAGCCACAGTTCTTGATCCCTGGAATCATTCTTGTGAATCTCTTTATTCTCTTTAATGCCTTCACATCCTTCCTCCGGTATGGTGCCCAGAACTGGTTGCAGAACTCTAGATGAGGCCAAACTAGAGTCTTTTGCACATTTAACATGACCTCCTTACTCTCATAATCAGTGCCCCATTAATAAAACTTAAGATACTGTATACTACATCATCACCTCCCCTGTTGACAGAGTTTTATGAACTGTTCTGTCAACAGGGGAGGTGGTATTGTCACTGGTCCAGTTATCCAGAGACTCAGGGTAATGCTCTGGGGACTGGGGTTTGAATGGTAGGTGATGAAATTTGAATTCAATAAAAATATGGAATTAAAAGTCTAATGATGAAACATTGTCGATTGTCATAAAAGAAACCATCTGGTTTATTAATGTCCTTTCGGGAAGAAAATCTGCCATCCTTACCTGGTCTGGCCGACATGTGACTCCAGATCCACAGCATTGTGGTTGATTCTTAAATGTCCTCTGAAATGGCCTAGCAAGCCACTCAGTTCAGGAGCAATTAAGGATGGGCAATAAATGCTGACCAGCCAGCGACGCCCATATCCTATGAATGGATATAAAAACACATGCCCTATCATCATCAATGATGTATATACCAAGGTCCCTTTTGTACTGCTGCTCCATATTCTTCCTGCCAAAATGAATCACCTCACCCTTCTCCGCAGTGAACGTCACCTTCCACTTGTCTGCTCAATCCACCAACTTGTCTGTCATTTTGAAGTTTAAAACTATCCTCATCACAGTTGACAACTTTTCCAATCTGTCTGTCATCTGCAAATTTTGAGATGGTGCCTTAAACATCAGTCTAAGTCATTAATGTAGATTAGGAAGAACAAAATTCCCAGCACTGACCTGTCATACAGAATATAGGGCCAAAGAGTGTAACATATGTGTAGAGGCCAGGGAGAGTGGATGTTTCTAATATTTGATGTCAAGCAGAATCCTAAACACTTAAAATCTGGATGATTTCTGCATGCCCTCCTGGGAGATCTCCCTTGAGACTGCCGATTGAGAGATTCCATCTGGGTCCATTGTTCAATTAAGGACGGGACAAGTTCCTGAGACTGTAACCTTGGAAAGCTGGCAGTGCTATCACTAAAGGTGAGTGTTGCTGCTGCAGAATAGGATGTTCATCTTGAGGCATCCTCTGAAAAGATTTAAATTTTAAAAATGAACTCTGGCCACAGCTGCCAGGCTATCTTGTGGGAAGCCCCTCCACAGGATAGCCGACTTCTGCAGTTATGGTCTGCTGGTCCATGCTGCTTCAGTTGGTCGGTGGTGGGGCTAAGAACAGAAGATCCTGCGAGCCCCCTGGTCAGCCGCCAGCAAGCTGCCGTTTGGTACCTGCCGGTCATTGACCTCAGCAAGGGGCCAATCCACTGCTGGGGAGATCCTGGTGGTGTCACCAAATCAATCCACAATGGGCACTTAATTATTCAAATTTGATGGCTGCTATTGTCGGGTTGGTGGCTGTCCATCTCTGACAAGATCATCCAGAGGCTGAAATGCATTGGGCCACTAAGCCTAATCTCTTATATCTAAATTTCCCACTAGTCCTTCCGTTGGACCAGGAATATTTTTTCCATCTTCACGCTGTAGCATTTGGAAGAAAGCGACAGAAAAGCTGGATGACTATATAGATGCCTTGGGAAGAAGGTTTGCAGCAGCCAAGCAGGATGGGTTAACGGCAGGAGGAGAATAGTAAATGGTCATGGTGTGGCAAACTGGCTGAATTTTATGCGAGTTGGATGGATGCGTGTTCGTGCACACTGGAGTATTGCAATAAGCAGTGTCAGACACTAGATTTTAAATATAAATAATTTGTTCATGGGGGTTGAATGAAAGCATGGCAACTGCAGGTCCATGATTGCGTCTATTGCTGATAATTACAGGATTGGAACTTCAATTGTGATAAATATGTGAGCACAGATATTACTGATTTAAAAAAATAAGACAGAGCTGGAAAATCATTGTCGAAACGAAGAAATCTAAGTAATAAACTGAAAGAGGTGACTTCAGAGTTTATATCCTCTTCGCCATTATCTCCTTTGCCGTCACTCCAGCCTATTCTGTGCCAAAACAATATTTACTTAATACTGTATTAGAATCCACTTTAATTCTTGCCCTGTATTAAATTTGTAACACAAGATATTTTTCAGTGAACAGACATCTTGTCAAAGGCTAATTGTGCCTATATTGCTACGATACAATAGCATTGCTTTATCAGAAAGATTTACACTTTGAAGATCATATCCACAGCTGGTTGCAATGTATTACTCTGCTGCTGAAATGAACAGGCTATTGGCCCAAGTGCTTGAGGTAGCGGTTTCAGCTCTTTATTTCTCTGTAATCTGTGTAATGTTTCAGCTGATTTAAGCGGATATGTCACGTTGGTAGAGCAACCTTCCTGGATTGACAGAGATGAAAATGAGTTTGAAATGTTTTCAAAATTGCAATGGGTTTCAGCACCATTTACTTTGCATGAATTGGCAGTCTTCTCTGTTTTACTTAATAATCGCAGAGTATATCTCTATTAATACTCCCAGTATGCAGGTAATTTTCAAAATATAATCCATGACATATGGTGAGTGTGACATGCTTGGCAAGGATGGGTGACTTTGGACTAATAGTACCCAAGGCTTGGGAGGAACAGGTGGCTTGAGACCTATAGTTTTCAGAGTTTTCCACCACAGGGGATTTCTCTTGTTACACGTCTGTATGTTGCAGACTAATTCAGCATTGCCCAAAGGAAATTGCTGATTAGTCACATATGGCTGTGGTGATATCATTTTAGCCATATGCACTAATATTAGTTAAAGAAACACCTTACATACATAATTTGGGTAAATGCACTTCACAAATATGTTTTCTTAACAATTCAGTTACCAAGGAGGTAAAACATTTGCAACTTGCTATGTTTTTTATCTTATTTTACTAACAAATACGCAAATAGGTTAAAGCACAACTGCAAGTATGAATATTAAAATCACGTGCCCGACTGCAGTGTTGTTTTTTTATTCCCTAAAAAAATGCAATTAACCACACTTGGTTTTACAATTAGCCACATGTGGCTAGCAGCTAATGTGTTGATCAACACTGGACTAATTGATAAAGATTGATTGCCATGATTAGTCAATGATTGCACTATTGTCGTATCATGCGACTACCAAGATAGCAGAGGATGAACCAGATGGACTATTTTTTTCACCTAGTAATGTTTTATGCAAAACAGTAGGAAATTGAAATAAAAATAGAAAATGCTGGAAAGAACTCGCGTCTCGCAGCATCTGTGGAGAGAGAAACAGAGTTAATGTTTCAGGTTGTGACCTTTCATCAGAGGAGGAAATTTATTAGTTGCTGTAGTGATAATGTGATTCATGTGGTGCTGCTCAAAATCTGGCTCTTTTATTATTAATGGGGTACCTGTAATAATATGGATTAAAATATGAGAAGGGAATCTAGCTGACCTCAGAAGGCTGTATATAAGCAGTAATAAAGTGATGTTGCTGGGGATGGTTTTCTCACTTATAATGAGTATGTCTGCTTGAGGTGTCAATAGTACCAAATATGCTTCAAATTATTTTTGTAAGCCAGCTTTCTTGAACCAAATTTAAAACATGTTATTGTGGATTTTGAGCTTTTGTTTCGCATTCAACACCACGGCTATGAATGCGGAGAAATTTAAGAATATATTAATAAATACCACATTAATGTTAAGGCTCCAATTTCTACACACTCATCTTTAGAGTTTTCAATGGATACTCATTTGCAAAGGTGAAATTCCAGTTGCTGTGTTTTGTAAGCGTACAAGGTTGATGAGTGTGAGTATATGATTAGTGATGAATATGTGTAAACCAAATGTTTGTGAAATTGACACTGGCCTTCATGAGAAAAATGCTTTAATAATTGTTGACAGATTGGCAACCTCTTTAACAACTCATTACATTGATAATGACATTGTGATTGCTGTCAGACACTTATTATTGTCAAAAACATCTTAATTTTGCAATTAAAGAAGTGATGGTAAGTGACGATGTATTAGGGCAACATTAAAACCCCAATGATTCCTGATGAAGTTCAAAAGCATTGTACGTAACTAAGCAACAAATGTATGTTTGTTGCGGACATTTGCTATCTTTTTCTGTGTCATCAAGTATGTATTGATCGCTATTACTCTCTTTGGCTGACTTGGATTGTGTTTTGTGTGCCTTGTTTTACAGTAGCATGAAATTCATTGAATCTGCTGAGCTTGGGGTAAAATTAAATCTCTGAATGCAATGGGCTCACACTTTATTACTGCCCACTTTGTGAATTGAGCCTGGGCCTGCCTGAGGCCGTTTGAAAACTGAAGTTTTCATTAAGTTTAGATGATCCTAACGATAATTAAATGTGACCTTTATAAGGCATGGAGTATAGATAAATCATATAAAATTATTCTTCCCACAGAAATTCTTTTGAGAGCTTGACCAATCTGAATTTTTGCTCGTCTGTTAAATTTGAACAAGAACAACATTTATGTGGTGCCTTTTCTCTCGTAAAACAACCGCACTTCACAGTTTGACAGTGAGCTGCATAGAGATATTAGGACATATGAACGGAGGCTTGATCAGCAGGGTAGGTTATAAGGAGTGTCCTAAAGAAGTGGACACAGTAAGAAGTCTCACAATACCAGGTTAAAGTCCAACAGGTTTATTTGGTATCACGAGCTTTCGCAGCTTTGCTCCTTCATCAGGTGAGTGGCTAATAAGGAAATTCCAGAATTTAAGGCCTAAGCAGCTGAAAACATGGTCACCAATTGCTAAAATTGGGGATGGGCAAGCAATGAGCTTTGGAGGGGCTTAAAGATCTCTGAGGGTTGTAGGGTAAGAGGAAGTTGATGTATTGGTTGTAATCTTCCAAACTTTCCTAAATTCTGGAAAGATCCCAGTACAGTCCACAAATGTAAAACCTCTATTCAAGAAAGGAAGGAGACAGAAAGCTCGGAAGAGAAGGCCAGTCAGACTAATAGCTTCCATTGTGCAAATGCTGGAATCCATTGTTAAAAAGTAGTAACAGGACACCTGGAAAATCATTATACAATTAAGCAAAGTTGACATGGTTGAATGAAATGGAAATGGTGTATGACAAATTTATTTACAGGGTGGATAAAGAGAAATCAGTGAATGTATATTTGGAATTCCAAATAAGGTGCCACAGGATAAAAACTCAGTGTTGGCAAGAGACCCTGGAATACATTCTCATACTTTGGCAGCCATCTCCCTCTAAAGCAGCCATTGGCCTGGAGATCCAACACTGGATCGACCTTCTACAAATTATGAGAGCAAGTTTATCAACAGAGACCTCAAAGTCAACCACAGAGTAGTTGTTGTCTCCACAGTCTTGTACTGCCGTGAGACCTGGACTGAGTATCAGTGATACATGAGAGTGCGAGAGAAATTCCATCAGCAATTCCTCTGCCACCTCCTCTGGATTCAATGGGAGGACCGTTGAGCAAGCACGAATATCCTCCTTGAAGCCAGTTCCACAAGCATTCACGTGCATATGGAGGTGTTGTTGCGAACCCTGCTTTCCACGTTTTGAGTCTGTGCAAAATAAAGTAATGCTGAGTTCATCCTACCTCGAATTTGCTTTGGGGTTAAAAATAGAAACTTGGATTGCACAAAAACCTGAGGGGTTGGGGAAATGCACACCACTTATAAAGAGGGAAACATGTCAAAACACTTTTCTGTTTACTGATGGTAGTGTGAGGAGAAATTAGACCTGTTTAAGTTTTCCCCCTCCTATCTGTAACAATATCCTTTATCAATAAGGAAGCCAAAAGAATATGCAGTACTCCAGATTGTTCTCTCAAAGCCCTATGCATTACTCCAGATGTGCTCTCACCAATGCCCTATATAGCTTTTACAAAACTTCCCTACTTATTTCCCTTTGTAATAAAGGCCAACAGGCTATATGCCTATTGCAAGCTATAGGCCAGTTAACCTAACATTATTTGCCTTCCTAATCACTTGCTGCACCTGCATACCAACTTTTTTTGATCCATGTACCAGGAGGCCCAGATTTCTCTGTACTCAGTTCTGCAATCTCTCTCTATTTAAATAATATATTGCTTTTCTATTCTTCCTGCCAAAATGGAAAAGTTCACATTTTCCTACAATGTACTTCTTCTGCCAAATTTTTGTCCACCTACTTCGCCTTTATATATCCCTTTGTAGACTCATTATGTCCTCTTCACAACCTATTCACCTACTGTGTCATCAGCAAATTTAGCAACCAGACATTCCACCCTTCCTCTAAGTCACAAATACAGGCTGTAAACATTTGAGGCTCCAAGTCTGATCCCATAGCACACCACTAGTTACAGCTTGTCAACTTGAAAATGACCCATTTGTTCCTACTCTCTGCTTCCTATTGGCTAGCCAATCCTCAATCCATGCCAATGTTATCCCCTACAATTCTACACCATGAGCTGTTATTTTGTGTAATAACCTTTAATGCAGCACTTTATCAAATGCCTTTTGGGAATCTAAGCGTACCACATCTACATGTTTTCCATTATCCACTTTGCTTGTTACTTGCTCCAAGAACTCCAATAAATTAGTCAAACACAATTCATCTTTCATAAAACCATGTTGACTGTCTGATTGCATTGAGATTTTCTAAGTGCCCTGCTATAACCTCCTTAATAAATTCTAGCATTTTTCCATTTGACGAATGTTAGGCTAAACTGTCTATATTCGCTGCTGCTCTCCTTTCTTGAATAGAGTTAAATTTGCTATTTTACGATTTGATGGAACCTTTCTAGAATCTAAGGAATTTTGGAAAATTGCAACCAATGTACTTGCTATCTCCGCAACCACTTCTTTTAAGACGCTAGGATACAGGCCCATCAGATTATGGGGACCTGTTAGATTTTAGTTTGAATAGTTTTCCTCAGTACCCTTTCCCTGGTGATTGTAATTATTTTGGGTTCCTCCTTGCCTTTCACCACTTGACTCACAAGTATTTCAACATTCTAGTGTTATTTGTGTCTCCTACAATGAAGACAGACATAAAATATCTGTCTACGTATCTGCCATTTCCTTATTTCCCAATGTTCATTCCCCATTCTCTTTTTCTGGCGAGAGCCAACACTCCTTTTAACCTACCACTAACCTTTGTGGGATGGCACACTATTTAATTCAATTTAATACTTTTTTCCTTCCTTTTGTTAGTCATGCGTACATTCTTCTAGAGTCTTTTGCACCGAAATGTATTTTTGCTGAGTGTTATGAAATTTTTTCTTAAAGTTTGCCACATCTGTACTATCCTATCTTTTAACCTCATTTCCCAGTTCACTTTAGCTAGCTCTGCCTTGCCCTTGTGATTGCCTTTATTTAAATTTAAAAGGCTTGTCTTAGACCCTGAAATTGAATTCAAAATTCGATCATGTTATGATCACTGCTATGTAGTGGCTCCTACCCTGAGGGAGTGAAATTGTAACTGAGTAGTGGGGTACAGCAGGGATCAGTGCTGGGGGCTCAACTATTTACAATCTTCGATGAAGAGACTGGGTTTATTGTAGTCAAATTTGCTACCGAGATAAAGCAAATTGAGAGGACACAAGGTGTCTGAAAGGGAAATAGATGGGTTAAGTGAGTGTGCAAAAATCTGGCTGATGGAGTTTAATGTGGGAGAAAATGTTAGATTATCCACTTGGAAAGAAAAGCAGAATATTATTTGAATGGAGAGGGCATGCATGCAGAATGTTGTGGTACAGTGGGATCACAAAAAGTTGGCATGCAAGTATAGCAAATAATTAAGAAGGCAAATGGAATGTTGGTTTATGTTACAGGGAATAAGGGGTATAACAGTAAGAAAATTCTGTTCCAACTATGCAGGGCATTGGTGAGATCATAACTGGTCTACTGTATATAGTTTTGACTTCCTTGCTTAAATTGGGATATACTTGCATTGGTGGCAATTCAGAGATATTTACTCGGTTGATTGCTGAAATGAAGTGGTTGTTTTATGAGGAAAGGTTGAGCGTGTTGGGCCTACACTCATTGATGTTTCGAAGAATGAGATGTGATAATTAAATAATAAGCTTCTGAGTGGGCTTGACAGGGTCGTCACTGGGAGGGTGTTTCTGCTTGTGGGGAATGTATAACTCGGGGACATAGTTTCAAAATAAGGGATCCTTTTTAGGACGGAGATGAGGAGGAATTCCCTCTCTCTGAAAAATGTTAATCTTTGGAATTCTCTCCCCCCCTGTGAGCAGTGGAGGCAGGGCCATTGAATATATTCAAGGCCGAGGTAGACAGATTCTCGATCGACAAGGGAGTCAAAGTTTAGGTGGGGTAGGCTGGAAAGTGGAGTTACGGCCATGATCTTATTGAAAGGCGGAATAGGCTAGAGGGGTGAATGGGCCTAATCCAGCTTCTATGTTGATGAGGCCATTATTTGAAAACAGTATGAGAATTTTAAAATTGAAATTTCATTGGAATCTGTGCCAGAGCAGTCAACATGCACTGGAGTGATGGGTAGAAGGAACTTGATGTGAGTTAGGATATGGACAGCAAAATTTTGAGTTAGGTTAAGTTTATGTTGAGTGGTGGAGTTCTTACTCTAATATCAAAGATTGCAGATATCCTTGAATGCATCTGCATAAGGCTAGTATTGTGCATTATGGATCCAAAGTTTAACAGTATCATGTTGCCTCAGAGTCAAATCAATAATGAAACTGATCTTTTCTCACAGAAAACTTATTGGAAATTTTAAGGAACCTCGCAAAGAGGAAATGAGGTTTCTTTTTCAGTTTTATTGCATTTCTAAATTGTTTTCATTGTTATTGATGCTGTCTGAAGTCTCTAACTCTAAAATCTCTGGTCTATAACATATTTTCCATCTTTAGTTGGGAAAGTACATCAATACCTTTGGGGTGATGTCCTTCTGATTTGAAGTCTTTAGTATACCATTGTTCAAAAAACACTAACATGAGAGATAAATTTATGATTACAAACCTTCTCAACCTGTCATATTGAGTAAAGAGTGTAAGATTAATTTACCAAGATACAGAAAGTTTGCGCAGCAAGACATCCAAATTAGTACCAAATGATTGTTTTGGTACCTACTCTTTAATAAACTGCTGTAGCCTCATTCTTTAGATCCAACCCCCTCAATCTTGCATTTTGTGTGCATTATATTGCAGTGTGAAACATTGGTTTTGTTTGGCTGTATTTATGTTGCGTTGGTGCATTTTGTTTCACATTGATGCTCACGAGTTGTAGTATTTAACACTAAATTAGAACTAACTTTGGGAAGTGCCATCAGGTAGAAATATTGCTGAACCTTTTCACCGAGATCAAGTAAGGGGGATGAATTATAGTGTGGAATTTGGGTTGAGAAAAGCTTCTGGCTCATATTGGGATTCAAACAGTAATAACGCACCAACTTATTCTTATTCAAGTGTTGTTTAATCATGACTCCCACTGCAATGTGTTTTTAACCTCTTTGAATGTTATAAGTTAATAACTTGTACCTTTTTTTATTCACATTAACTCAATGGCATAAAAAAATGTTGCGGCAAAGCAGAGAAATAATGAAAATACGAGAAATATTATTTACAAATGGCTGAATTACTAGTTTCACAGTTTACCAAAAGTAAAAGTTCAGTTTTCTGAATAGATCTGATCTTATGTGGCTTGTCTCCTAGTCCCAATGCCATTGAGTCGGTCTGTCATGTAAATGGAGTTTATTACCCTGTAATGTTCAGCGAAAGAAGAATTTGATACCTCTGCAGTATGAGTCAGAGCACAGTAGCACAAATGATCTACAAAATACTACTGCAGTTTGAATCACATTGAATTGTTCAAAAGAGCTTTGCTGTTTTGTTCTGTCACTTGTGGGGAGAAAAGGGATAATGGACGAAGCTGACATGGTGGCTACTGGGTGAACCATGAAGCCTGATAACTTGGCTAAATGTTGCATTGAAAATGACCACTTATTATTTCTATCCAATTCCATAATTGAAAGTTCTACCTTTTGAGTGGAAGATAGATTATACAGGCAAGATTCAGGACAAATATGCTAATGGTCCTAATTAAATGAGAACAAAATGGATGCACAGATCACAGCTGTGCCTTTCAGTAGTGGGAATGTTTTTGAGATGGTTTTGAGTTTTAACAGTTTGCCTCTGTGTGAGAATGATGCTGTTAAAAAAAAAATACTGATTTGTAAGGCGGTAGCCCATTCCTCCAAACTAAACCAAACATATGCAGTTTCTTTCAGTGCATTTATGCAATTATTGTAAAGCATGTGTCAGATAGTCTGATCGCACTGTTCATGCAAGACCTTGAGTTCATCTGGGAAGTAGAATTTGAATAGGTAAACCTTTTTCTGATCGTCACTGTTGCATGAATGTACCTTTGAACTCCATTCTTAATATTTTATACAGAATTCTTGTGTTTTATTTGAGTTGAGGATTATCTCTTGCATTTTCATACAAAGTTCTAGAGCATTATTGTAATATAGCCTTTTTTGTGCTAGCGCTCAAAGCAAATTTCTTTATTTCTATTTTTCTAGTCTATTTTTCCACTGATAATTAAGCATTTGCAGTACTTTAAAAATGCAGATCAACTTTTGCAATTGGGCAAACAGCAACAGTTAAAACACAAATGGCATTCAAATGTTGGTTGTATGAACAATAGTTGGTTCTTTGAAAAATAGTGTGCGGTGTCATTCCTTTTTGAAATAGATATGTTCTGCATTTTCTTTAATTGATCTTAAAGTCAGACCCCTTCCTGATAAAACAAATTTTGAATCCCTATGCACTGTTGATTGACATGAGCTTGGCTGACTTTGATCATGGCATATTTTTCTTGTTCCCATTGGCACATGGATGCTATAACTCACCATAGGAAATATGAAACTAGCTTTGTAAAATGATTGCTACTGGTTAAAATTCAGGCGAGAACATTTGGAGTTGAAAAAACTAATTAGGGTCAAAATTAAGTCTCTACTATGAAACAGATGATCAAACTCCTTTCCAGCTTTTGACCTATTACTACTAGGGAGACTTTGTGCTTTCATCCATAGAGTCAGAACCGAACGTGGCCATTCAGTCCATCGGCCCATGCTGATTCTCATTCCAATGAGTCCCATTCCACCACTTGCCAAAGCCCTGCTAGCTTCTTTAGCTTGAGCCAATTCAATTTCCTTTTGAATACAGCACATTTTTGCTAACATGACGACCATCGGTAGAATCCATGGGGGAACTGCCATCAATGAGACAGCTGCGGCAAGCAGCTCATCAATTGGCTGAAAAACAGCAAAGCCTATTCTAGCTAAAGTTTCCAAAGCTGGCAGGATTTGCTCATGTCAAGAATTCATGTACTCATCCAATGAATTAGGGAGGAAAATTAGTTTTCCCTATTCCTTCTAGCACCCCTTCCCTCCCCCAAATGTCTTCAGGATTGTGACAGTTGTAACTATCTTCAAGGAAGGAGATGAATCTTGCTGTGGAAACTATCAGTGTTTCCCTCCTGACCATAGCAGGGAAAATTATGCCATGTATTTTCCTGAATCATCTACTTCTTTGGAAGGATTTCCTCAGCCATGAGGCAGAATGTAACTTTAGACATTCCATAGGTATATCTGTCATGGAAATTTGTTAGGAAGAAGTCTCACAAAACCAGGTTAAAGTCCAACAGGTTTATTTGGTAGCACTAGCTTTCGAAGTGCTGCTGCTTCATCGGGTGAGTGGGATTTCGGTTCACAAACAGGTTCACAAACATATAAAGACACACACTCAATTTACAAAATAATGGTTGGAATGCGAGTCCATCCATTCCATTATTCCAACCATTATTTTGTAAATTGAGTTTGAGGACCGTAATTTAGGATATCTTGCAGTTCATCGATATGCACACCAGAAATCTGTGCCTGGGAGCTGAGATCGTCATTCGCACCTACACCTGTAATGGCGGTCAACATCATCTCTAAAGCATAGGTCCGGTCACCAGCAAAACTGACGATACGAACTAAGCCCCCACCCCCACTCGCACACAAACCTTGGCCGTCTCCGACTGCCTCCATCAAGCAAGGATTCTCTTGGCTTAACTGTGCTCCCCTTTGCCAAAATTTAGCCAGGATCTTTCAGGATCATAGCACGGAATATATACATCAGGATCGGATAATTATGGGTTGTGCATCAGGATAACAAAAAGGATAACTTGTTAGTAATGTTGTGGGAAATTTACGACTTCGGAGTCAGACTTGGAGGTTTCAATAATAGTTTTATTTCGGTCAAAGCTTTGGGAGAAAGCACTGGTACTCCGCAGTACTTGGCAGCTCCCTTCTCAACTACACAATGGTAGTTGATCATTTTTATACCTTTTAGACAATAGGCAGTATGGACATTAGCCATTAACACATCGTTACAAGTTGAGTAGACAGATACGGACATCGATAGTTAACATATCGTTACAAGCAGACAGGTACGGACATGGACAGTTAACATATCATTGTTCATAGAATGGATACATTTATGCAGTTATGTCCTCTATCAATGACTGGTTTCGATATATACATTTAGTGGCTGATCTTGTTACATTTCTGTATTTATGTCCCCATCTGTGGCTGACCTTATTATCAGACTCATTGTTCTGGGTCTGCTCTTATCTAAAGTGCCTCAAGCTCTGACCAGCTTCCTGCAGCAATTCAGATACTGCAGGTTTTAACTTTTTGTGTAACTGTCTGTGCTAAAAGCCAGTGTCTTTTTAATGTCCCTTCCCAGGTAACCATTTTGTGTGCCGGGTAACCATTTTGTGTCCATCACTTTAATTCCACCATAACAGTAATATACCCTCTAATTAGATATTTTATATTTGGTAAATATTGTGTAATTTTTTCTCACTATCCAGTTTTTATATGTCTTGCCGCTGAGTATCTATGACATATATATGTGTGTAATGTATTTTTTTATATATAGATATGTATGTGTATGTATTCTGTTTTCAGCAGTTCAGCTGGGGCTGCAATTGTGTTTTAAAGAGGGGCAGATAAATGTTGGTAAGAGCAGAAATGGAGAACCGAAAGAAAAATTGCAAGTTTCCCCTAAGGTGTTTTCTCAACAACAGTCTGTCAAATGTCCAAATTTAGAAATCTTAACTGGAAGCTTCAAATATGTGGTGTCATGGGAATGCAAACCTGTTGTAACTCTATTTCAAGCTAAATAATTTATATTTCTGCTTTTTAGATTGCTGGTTTATTGTCCATGGAAGACTTAATGAATACTCTAGTCACTGCTTTGTTTTATATTAAGCGAACAAGCCTTCTGAATATAGAAGGATCATTGCAAAACCAAGAACACTACATTTTAATCAAACGCACTGTGTTAAGAGTCAATGTTGAAATGCCAGCCTTGATTCAGTGGTATCACCTTTGAGTCAAAGTTTGTGCATTCAAGCTCCACTGCAGAGATTTGAGGACTTAATCTAAGCTGATAATTCAGTTCAGCATTAAATTCTTTTTTAAGTTGCAGTTTATTTTATTGGATTTCTCATGAACCTTCCTTCTGTTTATTCTCAGCATCGCATGCACTAATCAGCAGGTACTAAATACTCACTGCCTCCTTACATAAAATCATAGTTCGTTGCAGAATCTTGTATTTGTTCTTTCTCATTTCAAAAATTGTGGAACACTTCCCTTTCGTCAGTTTATCCTTCTCCTCACAATTGACAAGTTTCTAAAATAAGTATTGATGTTGTCTTAACAGTAGATGTATTGTCCATAAGCTTTAGAGCGACTATCTTCCATTCAGTTTCAGTATATCATGGGAATTCTTTTGGCAAGCGATAATTTCCTTTACTCAAAACAAGAATGATATTTTTCTCTGGTTAGATTGATCTTCACCTTGGCACAGTGGTTAGTACTGCTGCCTCACAGCGCCAGGGACCTGGGTTCAATTCCGGCCTTGGGTCACTGTCTTTGTAGAGTTTGCACATTCTCTGGGATTCTATGATCTATGATTCCTCGATTGTCCCACTATTAACACTGCTGTGTTATCACTTAACGTCTGATAATTGTGGGAAGACTGATCCAATCCTCCTTTAAAACTGCAAAGTAAAATATATTTTTCTATGAGCTATAAAACTGAATGGCTTCTCTTCCATGTATATGCTTAACCAGAAAATGGGTGCAATGAACATCATTTAAAACATAGTGGGCAAAATATTGTTTGAATGTTACTCTCTCAGCTTTGGCCCTTAAATTAAAATTCTCAATTTTAAAAGAAAGTGAACTCAGTTCAACTATACAGTGCAATCCTTTCATAGCAGTTCTAATCTTTTTGTGATTAAAACTGATTGGAGCAGGCTGCCATTCAAATCAAGCTGATTGTCTAAGGTAGGCGATCAGCCGTAGTGTCAATCAAAGCAATTCCAAGTTCCATTCTCAGGAACTCGTTTTGTTGATCTCAAAGGATGTTATTTCAATGCCACGTTTCCCCATAGCATTTTATCCCTCCCAATCCCAAGAGAGAATGTTGTCTTGAATAGGGCTGTAAATAGAGAATGTGCAGGGAACATGCTAAATTTTCTTCTTGCCTATGTGGTTCTACACGTGATGCCTGATGCCTAATGTCTCAGCCTTGGCTCTGCCAATGTGTGTCTAAGACTTCTAACTCTAGCTAATTGAGATGTGTTGGGACTTTGAAAAAGCAAACACGTTGTATTGTGGAGACAGGGACACAGTAACTTGCTTTGTCGCCTGAACCATGTTGCTGATTTTCGACGTATCGGACGCTGAGCAAAGGAAAATACCAACCCTCAAACAGGCATTATGTCTGTACAAATAAAACACTAGTTTTCATGATGGCAATGTTTTAATGCATGGCAATAAATTTGTGTTTTGCACAAAATGTACTGATAATAGCAATAACACTTTTTTTTTCCAAAAGTGCTCAAGCACAAAAAACATCTGTTGTAGTAATAGCACTGATTTATTTACCACTTCTAATTTTCGACAGACTTGTGCATTGACATATTTTATAATCACGTGTTGATTTTTTTCAAGAAATCTTTACTAGCTTTTATTCTTTGCATCAGGGGAGTTTTGAGAGTGTTTGTATTTCTAGTTGGTTGTTCTGTCATTAATTTGTTGCATATCCGATCGCTGAATTCTTTCTTGGACATTTCAGACATAATCCAAGTAAGTATTATGGCCTTGCATTTATCCGGATGAGTAAGTGTAACTATACCGCTTGAGTAAAGTTTATTCTCCTAGTTCTGCAATATATGAAACACTCTTGTATTAATAAGACATGTTTTTTTAATGTTAACACTGCTATTTGGTTTGATTATTTTGACGTATAATGACCGCCATGTTTTATGATTTCAATATGGTCTCCAATAAATGAGACTTAAGTTATGTATATCGCTTAAAACAAAATGATTGCAGAAATGTTTTTTCTAATCAGTGTAGCTTATTGATTAAACTTTTACTATGTGATGGATCATCAGCTGCTGTGCCAAGGCGATCCTGTTCAAATATTTTATTCAGGATAAATCGTAATTTATTTTACCACAACTTGATGACATGGTTTGGAATTTAGGACGACTAAAATTAGCATTCAGCGACCATCACATTATCATCGTTTAGTGGGAAAAGTTAAAAGGTTATTTTTTTAAAAACTGGCTTTTAGCAACATGGCAATCTGTTTCTGATTTTGACCTTGACAGTGTAAGCCTGTTGAGAGAACCCAAGTGTATAGTATTCCAATGCAAAAGGTTTTGCAAAACTGGTCTTTTTGCGTTAAATCTGTTTCTTTCTGCAGCCATTTATGTTTCTTGATCAATTTTCTTCTTGCTTGCTTTTTCATATTTCCGTTTAGTTGGATTCATGCAGTTTATTTCTCATTGGATTTTGATTCAACAATGGCATTTTGTTCTCTTGTTTGTTTCTCTCGTGTTTTTTTTCCCCACTATTTGAAGATGTATAGCTTCAATTACAGGCTTGCAGGCCACATGAAAAAATGGCAATCACACAGCCAGTTGAAACATTTAGGCTTTTAGAATTTGTCAGTTTGGCAGCATGTCTTAAAAACTAGAAAAAAAAGTTTATATCTTTCAAGCCCAGTTACTCATAGCTACCCATTTATAGGAAAGCAGTTGGTAACACATTCATCATTATATGAATGTGCACGGTAGCACTGCTGCTTCACAGCTCCAGGGACCTGGGATCGATTCCTGGCTTGGGTCACTGTCTGTGTGGAGTTTGCACATTCTCCTCGTGTCTGCGTGGGTTTCCTCCGGGTGCTCCGGTTTCCTCCCACAGTCCAAAGATGTGCAGGTTAGGCTGATTGGCCAAGCTAAAATTGCCCTTAGTTTCCTGGGATGCGTAGGTTGGAGGGATTAGTGGGTAAATATGTAGGGATATGGGGGTCGGGCCTGGGTGGGATTGTGGTCGGTGCAGACTCGATGGGCCAAATGGCCTCTTTCTGTGCTGTAGGGATTCTAAGATTCTATTATATATAATGTTGTCGAGCAACTCTTGAAAGAAAACTCACCAGACAGAGCCTTCTGCATGCTCCTGGATCAGTTCAAATATTTTTTCTTAACTAGGCTTCTAGAGCATTCCTAGTTTGTCAAATAGATTTATCATTTCTGTGTTCTACATTCTTTTTGAATACCTGGAGCAATAATAGACAATATTTGTCAGTTGCTTTTGACTTTTAGGGATACCCTTTTAAGACTATATAAAATACCTCGGTTCCATGTTCACTAAAAATGTCTTCTCAATCCACCTGTAATTTTGCATAATGGATTACAGCAGTGGTTCCCAATCTTTTATATGTCATGGCACACCTCTATACTATAAAGACAAAATTTAGGCACACCTTCTGTTTTCCCGATCTTCTTCCCTTACTGGGAACTTTTCAAAAAATCTCTCCCTGATTTCTCCCCTGTTTTTTAAAAATCTCTCCTTGTCTCTCATCTCCACATCATCTCTCACTTCTCCCAGGGTTGTTGCGCTCTTTTTAAGTTTTCGCTTTTTGTGTGAATACTTGGGACTTTTGTTTTCAGCTCCAAGTCTCGTTGGTCACATGTTGGGCCTGTCCAACATAAAAAATCTAAACCACGCATGTGCGGCTCTTTCCCAGCCGGAGCATGTGCGGGAGGCCCAAGATTCGTCGGTTCTTGGAGATGACAACTACAGAGCTGAAGACATGGTTCACTTGTATTTTGAATCATTTTAAATCTTTTTACATGGCACACATGGGGGGGTGGGTCTTCACGGCACACCGATTTGCCACGGTACACTGGTTGGATTAGAGTATATTCTGCTACGCACTAATACCGTGTGTTGTGGCGTGACTGCAACTCAACATGCAACATGTAAATATATGTTCTGTCAATAATTGTGAATGTTCAAACAATGTGGCCCTCAATCCATGACTAATTTGTTCCAAGTGAACAGCATACAATTTTTAATGTTACAGTAAAGGGCAATAGCAATCTTTAAGCTCCATTTGTGAAATGTTTGTGACTTGTGTAGATTATGCAAATCCATATTTAACTATATAATGCTTGTGGTTACTGAGGAAAGTGTTAGTTGAGTAGTAACATTGATGTAATCATGGAGGTGATGTCATAAACTTCCGTCTTTCTTACCCAGATGATGATTGCGCTGTTTGTTTCATGTTTGTTTTCAAACTTGTATGATGGTGACTAAAATATTTTCAATTAAAAGCAGACTTTCATACCTGCTGACTCACTGTCACGGTCGGAGGGACCTTGGAAGGGATGAGTTAATGCTTCATGCACACTGTTAAATAGTTTACACTTGACCGACAGATGTTGCAGAACTCTATCCACCCTATGAAGAAGATGACCGTTATTGGTCACTAATGGTGTCAGTGGCAGTGATGTGCTGTCAAGCTAGACATTTAAAGCACTTATTTAGCCTGTCAGTTAAAAATGCAGGATAATATGCTGTCGGTAGCTAATTATTGGAATTTGCATAGTAATGACTTGGACTCAAGACAATCTGCACCAATGCCTTTCTTTTTGCAGACATTATTATATAGCAGTGAAAACTTTACAACATTGAGGCAGCATGATTATTTATATCAAACAATGAAAAACAGCAGAGACAAAAACAACAGCTTTGGGATTTTTGAATTCCAAAAACAATTAGATTAGTTTTGCCCAAGATAAATCAAAGAAGTTCAATTGCTAATCGAAACAGTAGAAGCAAAGACAGCTGCAGTGCAACAATGTTGAAACTGTCAGGGGGTGTTTTTAGTCTGGATTTCACTTGGCAATTCTGTGTGAAATCAAACATTTTGATTTTAGTTTTCTTTTTAACTTTTTCAAAGCTTTTGGTTTATTCAGCTTTGTGGGTTTTATTAAAAATCTGTTTTTTACATAGATTGTGCAATTACTCCTTTGTAATATAAATGTGTTTTTGGGTTGGTTTATCGAGTGAGCTGTCCTAATCTTCTAGCTTTCAGTTCCGTGATTATTTGATTTCAGGTGTAGATGGCAAGGAAAGCATGCTTGTAACACATCTTGCTTATTTATCTGGCCCTTCCTTTTAAGAGTCTGAAGTGCTGAATTTTGAAATGATTAGTACTGGAAAAATTGCACTGTTTAACTATTCAGAGTTGAAGAGCTTTTGATTCACCCAGCAAAGATATTTTATAATTTCATAATGCCAGTGCAATATTTCCTTTTGGCTAAACTGAAGATTATTGTAGGGCAGAGGGGATGAGGAGGAAAACAAAGCAAATGTATAGTTCTGCTCAAAAGGCACCACTGCCCTTTTTCATTGTTTCCTCAATAAAAGTTTCCCAAAAAAACGGCTATATCTTTGCTTGAATTTGGGTTTGAAAATAGAATGGGCTTTTGCCTAGAAAATCAGGCTTCAAATTCTGGAGTCCACTAACTTCGGCATTTATGCTTCCATTGGACCTTAGCTCCTTGTTATGCTTAAGGGAAAGAGTGAGGACTTCGGTGTTAATTCTGTTGCAGCATCGCTTCTGTTGTCTCTACGATTTGGGGGCCTGGCTGATAGCAATGGCAGATAGGGTGATCTGTCCAGCAGTTGTTAGTACCTGTTATTGTGCGGGGTTGTCTGGGCATCTCAACAATCGGCTGCTCTAATGATGATATGGTTGACCAAGTTCTAGTGTTTGGACCGTGTGTGTTACTGAGGTCTTGTGTTTGTCTTCCTGGTGCAACAGGGTGTTGGTTATAATAAGGCCCTGTTCTAGACATTTTGCTAGGGAGACAACTCTATTGGAGTTTGCTTTCCCAATTCCTTTGCCTATGCGCTCTTCCAAAGACTCTCATCCTTCCTGATTCTAGTGTTGAAACCTCCAAGGATGTTCAGTTTGTCAGGCTAGGGATTGTTAGGAGTTGGTGTAGAATCCCTCCTTGGCATTAAGTGTAGATGACAGTGGTGCAGTCATGAGGTGCTTGCTTATCGCTGCAGTTGCTGTTAAAATACTTTTAATGGCAAAGTCCACTCCATAAAGGCATTGTCCTCTTCTGGAAAGCCCATCCAGAAAAAGGTGTACCCACAAATTTGTTTCTTCAGTTGGCCTTCCTCACTATTGTGTCACTTGGACACATTTATGTAGACATTGCCACCCTGGGTTTCCGGGCTATGATGGTCATGTGATGCTCTGTCACTGTTTAGGTTGTCCATGGGGGCTCCAGCATTCCAGGTTACAAACTTCATTTTGACGAGTGGAATATGTCACATGGGATGGGTGTTACATGCTGACTACCACGCGGTCTTGGCAAAGTGGGTGCTTGCTCCAATGTTAAGGGTATTCCATGATAGTGGAGGTCAGGCTATGCTGTGAGACAGTAGGATACTATGTGCATGATCATACGTGAATGTGCGTTGTTATAAATATGCTAATTCCAAATTAGAGGCAGAGCAAATTGCGAGGGAGAATGCAGGGGAAAAAATCCAAATTAGTCTAATGGCCAGATAGGTGGCAGTTGAAACTCAACATTTAATGTGAAGTCATATATTCTAAGAATAGAATGGAGCAAAAGGAAGATATTGACTTGCAGATAGATAGAGCTATGAAAGTTGAAGGGCAGTTGTGAAAGCTCATAAAAAGGACAAATGGAACCCAATGTGCAAAAAAGGGTAAATTTTGGATGAGGAATCAGGTTGGTGATGGCAGTTATGCTACAGCAATTATTATACAGCTGATCTTTGATAAACCAAATGGCTGTTGTGTTTTACTGGATTCACTTGCCAATAAAGGAATATTGCAGTCTGTATTAATGTACTGAACAGCTTTCTGCTACCTATCAATGATTAGCAAATACAGTGGCACAGTGGTTAGCACTGCTGCCTCACAGCATCAGGGACCCGGGTTCGATTTCGGGCTCGGGTAACTGGCTGTGTGGAGACTGCACATTTTCCCCGTGTCTGCGTGAGTTTCCTCTGGTGCTCCGGTTTCCCCCCTCATTCCAATGATGTGCGGGTTAGGTTGATTGGCCATGCTCAATTGCCCCTTAGTGTCAGGGGAACTAGTTAGGATAAGTACACGGGGTTATGGGGATAGGGTCTGGGTGGGATTGTGGTTGGTGTAGACTTGATGGGTCAAATGGCCTCCTTCTGCACTGTAGGGATTCTATGGAAATACAGGATACACATCAGCCAGCCATCTACTAAAAGGATTGAGAAGGGTTAATATTTCAAATGTAATCTTTCAAAGCTGAAACCATGGGCTGTTTTTCGCTGGGTGAGCGTTTAGGTGAAAGTGCTGGTGAGCAGTAAGCGTTTTCTGTCATTACCCATCTAAAACTGACTGCAACTTCATCATGATGGACATGTGCAGATTAGAGCATAAATCCTGAAGTTACGGTCAATCACTTGTAGCTTTGATATAGACTCTGTTTTACCATCACCCTCCACCCCAAAACTTACCTTGAGACATTGAGTGACAATCATTGAAAGCAGTGAACTTCAACATTCCCGCCTTTTAATAAGTTACATTATGTTCAATCAGGTGTAACTGCATTACAAAGTTCGATGAACAACAGAACTAGCACTGAAAAAAATAAGTGCATAATCACGGAATACCATTAAATGATTAATTACATTTTTGTGCTCAATTTTTAAAATTATTTTGTTTTTCAGAACATTTTACTTCTGCCTTTATAACCGTGTGTGTATCCCAATTTCAAAATCCTTTAAAGTGGTTGGGTGTTTGGACAGCCTAATGACATTACTGATGGTCCATGTCATAGATACCCAGTAAAGAATGCTGCAGTCAGCCACTCAACCATTGCACAGAGCTAGAGTTGAAATTCTTGCCAGAGAGATCACTCAATCACTCAGTGAGACTTCATTTAATGGCCAACGATTGCCCCCCCCCCCCCCATTGCCTCAGTGCTGACTGCTAAATCCAAGTCATATAGGAGATTTTCTCCATTCTTTCCTCAGCCTGACTGTAAACGTGTTTGTTTTCAGTTCTGTCAGTTATGCCTGACACGCTAATTATTTTTGCCCTGCATTTGCTGACCGGTCTATGTATTTCTACCATTTTCTGTTTTTCTCTTGCTTTTTTAAATTTATGCTATGTAAGTTGCATCTCAGTTGAAACTGAACACGTAGTGACTCAATATTTGAAACTTAGTGCAGACAGTATTGCCCATCAATCAATCTACTTTCTAGATGTGCATTTTTTGAAATGATCAAATGTCCAAAAATTAATTAGCCATAGACCATGTACTTGAAAATTTGTATCATGTTGATTTTTCCACAGCTTCAATGATGTCAAGGTTACCTGAGATCCAAAGGAAATGTTATTTTGAGACGAATCAGACCAAAGGAAATTCACTGAGTGATTTCTGATGACTGATGTGGCGAGAGAGTATGTTGTGTACTTTAATGCTCCCTCAGAGCATTTCGTAAAAGAGATGTTCTCATTGCTAGCCACTAGCAATGTACCGACTTTCCAAAACAAAAAGAAATAAATTGACATTATGCACTCGATTTCCACTCTTGGTATTACTTGTCTGATCCTGCTAATGCTGAACAATTAAATTTTCTTTAATTCTCATGGAGTATGATAAATCTGACTCCCAATAAAGCACTTTGCAAAGGATGATTGCATAACATGTTATATCAGTATATTGGCTGCCCAGTGAATTTTTGTCCTGCTTTGATGTGTTAATTTTTGAAGTGACCCTAAGCTGCTTATGATCAATTCATACAATTGACATTTTTGCATGGAACATACCTGTTCTAAAACCTCCCATTGTGGTGCCTGTTTTTCACACACATACTTACGTGGAAAATCCTTTGTTAGTTCCTTTAGTCCTATTCAAAGTTCTAGGAAATTATGCTTCAAATTGCCACTGCCAGATAACGAAAATGAAGGGCTGCAACTTCAGGGAAGTAGAGGTTTTGTTCAATCTATCCTCAAATTGTGAAAATGGTACATGGTTGGGTTCAAGCAAAAAACAACACACAGTTCATCGTGTCTACTATATATCAAAAGCAGCATGTCTCTTTCTTACAGTGCCTTGAGCAGTTAGTTTTTCATAAGTACCAAACACTGGATCAGCATGAAACCAGTTAAGTTATAGTACTGAAACTCTTTAACAGATACAACCTCTGGAGATGCAGCAAGATGGGCATATTGCAGAGCTAGCATGATTTTTCTTCCATGTCTATACTAGAAAATCTGTCCTGATATGAGGCACATGTTTTGTGTACTTATTTATAACCTTGCCTCCCAGTAATAGGACTGATCATGTTTCAGCATATTTTCAGTACTATGGCGCATGCTTCCTGGCCCAAGCTTTGAGGAAAAGCTACACGTGAAGAGCAACACGGACAAGTGACTAATTTGGAATAAAATATTTCCTTCAACTCCCTTCGAGAGAAACTTAAAATTTGCCTTCAAATCACATGCCATTAATTACAATGTATTATTTTATAAAACTCAAAGACCCTTCTATCTTAAAATGCCATGCTGTGCAGGATCCATGCCACATTTCATCTGTTTTGTACATTGTACATTTTGTACATCTTTTAAAATTTCAGCAATCCACACAATTACTGTGCAAAACTTATTTTATTCATTGCAATTGCACAGTTGCATATAATTTTTCAGACATGCTGCTGAGATCTTTTGTTCAATCCTTTGCTAAAATGGCCCATTTTCTTGATCAATATATTAAAATCCTCATGTTCTTTGAGTATCATCTCCATATTTTGTATGCTGATTTTAGATGTGGTGCATTTCTGTATTCAGTTGCTTATTCATGGCCTCTCTGCAAACAAATTGGAATATCTGTTGCCTGAGAATTTTATACGACTGATTCCTGCTGCATTGGAAATGATTGAGTTGTAGCTTTTGTCCTGTTCTCTCTTTCATCAGCACTAAATCTTTATGCAGCTTATTGATTTCTTTGACTTGGCTTTCATTATTCAGATCAGTAATTTCATAGGTATAAATCATACTTCTCCATAAAGTATTTCTGACTTCATTAAAGAAAACGTGAAGTTTGAGTGCATGCAATTGTAAATTATGAAAATAGCAGCTCACATAGTGGTAAAATTGCTCTACTGCATACTGTGTAGCATTTTTTCATCACTTTCCTTTGCCATCATACTTTGATAAATGCATTTTGTTTAATATATTTAAATTGTTCCATTTGCTAATTTAACATCTTGCCGCACTGGCGATGAAGTTGATGATGTAACCTGTATCCAGACCCATGCATGCAAAGCAGGATCACTGCTCGTAACTGTTGTATAGGAAATAAGGCCACGGTTCACATAAATATAAAATTTGCTGGTTCAGAGTTTGGTGACTGCTCCTTGATGTTGGGATTTTAGTTGCCTAGTATGGATCTAGATAAACAGATAGTGGTGTTGGCAGAATTGGATATGGAATAGTTTTTGTGGCTTTTATCTTTGTTATTCTGGAATCTTGGCTGGAGAACCTACTTCATTCAGAGCTGATACATCAGCCTGCTTCATGTGCTTAGCAGAAGCTAACCAATACAGCCTTCAAATATTCATTTGGGAATAATTCCATCTATTTTGATGATTATGGACTCGCCACAGATAGGTGGCAGAAAGTTGTCACCAACTATTCATTCATAACACTTACTGTCCGGATTTTGCCATGAAAATCATCAGGAGGCTATTAGGCATTTAAGTTGTGCAGTTAATTGAAGATATTCAGAAGTTGTTGTCAAAGTTATGCTGCAGCTCTCCAGGTTGTAAGATACCAGAACGCTGCCTACACTGAAATCCATGTAAGAGCATGAAGTTTTGTGATTACTCCACTGGTTATCTAATAAAGACAAAATGGGTTGGTGCATTCAGGTATAGGCGGCACGGTAGCACAGTGGTTAGCACTGCTGCTTCACAGCTCCAGGGACCTGGGTTCGATTCCCGGCTTGGGTCAATGTCTGTGTGGAGTTTGCACATTCTCCTCGTGTCTGCGTGGGTTTCCTCCGGGTGCTCCGGTTTCCTCCCACAGTCCAAAGATGTGCGAGTTAGGTTGATTGGCCATGTTAAAATTGCCCCTTAGTGTACTGAGATGTGTAGGTTCGAGGGATTAGCGGGTTAATGTGTAGGGGTATGGGGGTGGGGTCTGGGTGGGATTGTGGTTGGTGTGGACTCGATGGGCCAAATGGCCTCTCTCTGCGCTGTAGGGTTTCTATGATTTCTATGAGGTGCACTTTTAATGACTGTTTAATTACTGTTAAACCTCTCTAGCACTGAGAATTTTACAATTGCGAACTCTCATTCCTTCAGAAATAAATTGGGAGATTTAAAATACTTATATATAAAATATGTATATAACCTTTTTAATTTTTTTGTTTTGATTCTTGTATCCCCCTCAATTCCATCTTTATTTCTGTCTCTCTTTAGTTTCTATACATGATTTTACTCTGAATTATTATTAAAATTATTGCTGCATACCTGAGTGAGGATTCTTCATTCTGAACAGTTGAAAGGACACACTGGGCGGAATTTTCCACGCAATCTACTGTGTGTTTCACGGAGGCGGTCCATCATTGGCCGGGGACAGGCCAATGGGGTTCCCGTTGAATGCACCCCTCACCGCCAGGAAACCCGCGGCTGGAGTGCACCATCGTGATTGGCCGGAAAATTCTGGCCATGGGTGCTTGTCCTGCACATACATGCCACAGATTTCCTAATGAGGGGCAAGTGTCGCTCCTCTACCACTGACCACAAAACCTGGGTCAATATTTTCATTATATTAACCATTGTGTTTCCAATGTGCTTTACAATTCAGGTGAAAGTAATCTGCTGTCAGTGGAAGAACTGAATAATTGCCGCCATTTTTTTTTTGATTTTCACCTGTAGTGAGAATTTGATTGAGATATTCAAAATGTTGAAGTGTCTGAACAGAACAAATAGGGAAAACCTATTGCCTCTGATACAAAGATTGAGAACGGGAGGGCACAGCTTTAAGGTTAATTGGCATAGGAAGCAATGGTAACATAAGGAGAAACGTCTTCAAGCAGGGAGTGGTGTGGATCTATTGTAGAATTCACTGCATAACAGTGTGGTGAAGGCAGGTTCAACTGAGGCACTCAAGGGAATTGCAGTATTATCTGAAAAAGAAACGTGCAGGTTACTTGAAGACGGGAACTGGCAATTGGTAAATTGCTCATTCATAGAGCCAGTGCAGACACGGGGGGGGAGCCAAATGGTCTACTGTATTGTAACAACTCAGTGAATTCTTCAGTGTTATGATGCTTCCCAGAAAACCCAAGTGGCAATGAAAAACTGGAGCAGTCAGTCAACTGCAATGGACCCGGGATTTCAATACCAGCTAAGTAGCTCTGCAGTACTCCAGGAAATTGTCAATGATTAATTGAAAGAGAATCTTCTCTCTCAGCTCCGTGATGGGCTTGTTTTTACTATGTTTTTATGTAAGTCTACTCACAATTGTAGAATATAACACTGTAAAATTCTAAATGTAAAATCAATTTTAGTTAGGAATGGGAAGACTAGGCCTCATACAGAAACTGCAAGTCATTGAACTTTTGGAAGTACTAGTAATACATAGAAATGTTAAGTTGAAAAAGGTATTTATTTGTGCTTTCATAAAACCATAAATCACTATAAATGTGTTAATGAGCGCTGAATGGTCAACACTAGAAAATGAGCTCCAACTAGAAAATGGTGGTATGTGTAGCAGGATAGTGACAATATCGTGAGTACGTTCTGAATATAAACCAACAGCAAAATATGATCATTAATGTTTGCATATTTCTGCAGGGTTTAGCATCATATTCCCAAGATACTTATTGTTTGGGGGATTAATGCTCATCAAGATGCTACGTGAAAGGATTTTCCCATGAATGAGCATAAAATGTCAAGAATGAACCATGAAACTGTTATTTAGGGGGTTTTAAACAACATGAATGAGCTTAGGGTGCAGTTTCCCACACCAAACTGCATGCAACCTTATTCGAGGCAGGGGCTGCAATTCTTATCTTGATTATTCACTCCTCTGTTTTGGGAAATAAGGAGATTATGACTTCCGTGGTTACTTTGCCTTTTTAAATCCTGTGTGATATGCATGAACCACAGTTAAATGAGCTAAAACTTTAAGAAGGAATAAAGTAGTGTGTTGCTACTTTGTCTATGCTGGTTTACACTGATGCATGTCAATTTGGGGTGAGTTCAGATGTATCTATGAGATTAAGAGGGTACTTGTGTATACATCAACACTGGCAAAATGGGCTACATTCCAGGTGCAACTTCCCATTTGAGCCCAAGGAGAAAACCCCAGTCCCAAGTTCATGTTGTAATCCTTCTTAAAGTAGCATTACACTCGTTAACACATTTGTGAATTGATTGTAAAATTGTACTCATTCAAATTTGTTAACTTTTTGAGCAAGACGTTTGAATTTCTCGATGAGTTTGGAAAACTTGACAAAATTTGAATAATATTCAAACAAAGTGTAACAGCTGCTTTTAAATACCAAGTCATTCTAGGTATGCTGAAGATGGATGTGTCAGTCATTTGGGTTTGTTATCCCAATTTCTTTTTAAAACAATGAGCCCTTCTAACAAAGATGACACAAACTTAATGATTGTATAGATTTACTTGAAGGGAACCTTCTGATGAAATTGATAAAAAGTATCTGATTTATTTAATTTCAGTGTTCCTTTAAAAACTTGAGAAGCCTTTCATAAATTTGTGCTAACTTATGTAGGCATAGTCTTTGAAGAATTAAGTGTGATTATAGTTTGCTATTCCGGTTGATTTACTACTTAGCTGTGGGAATTGGCCAGACTTGCCTTTTAACATGCAGTAAACAGTTGCAAACCAAAAGCATAGATTATGAGGTGATACAATGATTGTCATGCGCATGCATCCACGAATATAAAGTTCTTGCAGAAGCTCCTACAATATTGATGTAATGTCGTCGTTAGTGATAGTTGTTAATTTTTGGAAGCTCTGAAAATAATGAGTAAACAGACCTATTTTGCTTTTCTCTTTGCATTACCTCTCCATCCCTACTTCATCTCTCCTTTGACTTCAAGATTTTGTCTACCGTCGCACATCATTTGTGGCCGTGCTTACATTTACTTAAACTAGTTTCCTCCTCGAATCTCCTCAAAAAAACTACCTCACTGACCAAGCTTTTTGGTCATCTTGCCTATCGTCACCTTTGACTTGGCATTTTTTTATACTTCATTGCAGCACCATAGGACATTTCACTCCGTTAAAGGTATTGTTTTTAAACAAGAAAAGTCCATTCCCGTGACGTAGAAAAGATTATGACAGGCAAGCTATGTTACCTGAGGAAGTTTCCACACGGGAGCCATCAGGCATTAATTGTAATATTGGGTCTGGGATTGAAGTGAATTGTTGGCTGGATGGAGCAGGGTGGGGGGGGGGGGGGGGGGCAGTTTTGTAACCAGATGATAGGTGGGAAAAGCAGGGTTGTGGGAGAAGATTTTGGGGTCATGAGCTCCAAGGCAGCAATGGTGGCCATGGAGCTCAAACTGAGTTTAGAGACCCCCTTTAAATGTTCTTTTTTTGCCTGAGGGCATGGCTTTGTTCTTTGTGGCCCAATAGCTGCTACTACAAAAGCTTGCAGAAAGGTGGGCCTTCGATTTTTTTTCAGGGCAAAGCCAGCAGTTTTAAATTCGCTCACCTCCACCCAGTCAACAAATAGTCCCATAGTCCCCCTTGCTGAAAGACTGTCAATCTCCCCACCCCCATGCTCCATCAGCAAATACACCAGTAGATGTTCAGCCTTTCCATTTGAACATCTACCAGCCGGTTGAATAACTACCAGTCCCACTACTTCCCTGGTCAACAATGCTACCCTTCACCCCCAACTCCCGCTCATGGGCTTTGTAACCGATTCTGGGAGCTGGATGTATATATGATTCCTGGGTGGTGTATACTCCTGAATCCACTTCCTTTTCTGGCAGTCAGACTCGTAGACCATTTTTCATTCTATCAAATTGACTGCAACCAATGTTTTAACTGAACAAAAGTCAGACTGGCTCTGTTTTAAAAAGACTGCTTGAATGAGAAATATTGATGTCAATACTGCTAACCAGACAGCGGCTCCAAGGCATCGATCTCTTGCTTCACTTCAGACGAATGTATCTACTTCTGTTTCACTTAGCAGATAGATTTTTTTGCAGACTTTACAAAGGAACATTTGCGATGCAATTTAAATTTATAGGTTTTTTTCATTGGAGTGGGAGAATTCATAGAACACATCTTGAAGATTGATCACTTGCTGTTCATGATACTTCAATTTTCACAGTTTTTAAGCTGAGAAATTAATTGGTATGCATGCATAGTTTGTGTTACTTTGGACTTAATCACGCGTGAATTGTGACCTTTCCAAATGGGGGCTTTGGTTCCAGTCTGCAGTTTGTGCAGTCATTGCACTAGCTGCTGTTGAATACTTAAAAATGAATGTCTGGATCTGCACAATTTAGGTCAACAGTTCCACTTCAATGCAAGTCTTTGAGATTTGTGCACTAGTGCAAGTTACCAGTTCACAACCGTCTTAATCTGCGCTTAATTCTGGGAATGAAGATGGTCATTATGTGATTCAATCATACTGTATTTCTAAGTATACTCAATTCAATTATCTACGTCAGATTTTCCTTAGCTAGCAAACAGATTGAGACACCTGATCCTTATGTCATTGTTTTGAGTACCCAAAATGATGTCCTTAGCACGTAGTAAGCACTTGATAATTTTTCTTTAAAGTTGCACATTTGAACCCTGCAGAGTTAATGTAATTCTGTACTGAATGACAGTGTCTGAAAATTAAATAACCCAGTATCAATCCAGTAGAATTAATTTAATTACATCATATTTTCAAATATACTTTATTGTGTTTATTGCTTTCAACCCACATGTTTGTTGCGTACAGCAGAGTTTCTGCCTGCTTTATTGCCTGCATTAGCTGGTGATGAGAAATTTTATCCCTACACAATTCAACACTTTCATATGCTTGACTTCTTCTCAGCACAGACCCCTTGTAAGTCTGTCCTGAGGCATTGCAAATTATTTTGTTGGGTGGACAGAAAATTTTGCCCATTTTGGTTTCCAAGCTCTTTATGACTACGCTAGTATGGGTATTGCCAAAGAGCTGGTCACCTATATGAAAGATGCGCATTGGCTGGAAATTTAGTAACTTCATTCTGAACTTTCGGAAATGTCGGATTATTTTTTCGAAAAATTTGAACTGATGCGGATGTATATATTTTTAATGCTCTTGGGTTAAAGATTCCCAATGAAAGTAGCAGAATCTTTCCTAATGAAATGAATTTTATAATCGCCACTTGTATTAATAAATTTGTCACAGGATAAAATGGCTAGATCTTGACAAGATTGCAAATATTTTTAGAATGATCCTGCTATTTTTTTAAATTCAATTCAATCAAATCAAGTCCAATTCAGAGTCTCAACAAGTTGAGACATTCCCGATCCAAGCTGACAAGACAGGGCTGTCACCTCCTGTCTTGGGCTTGATCTACATGATCCAAGCTGATTGAAATAGGCATTGCACCTCCTCCAAGGCTTGATCTCGTTTGCATCTGAGCCAAAAGGCCGAGATGCTGCTTTTAAAAATTGCTTCAAATGAAGCTAAAATGTAACCTAATGACTTCAACCAAGTACAGCATGTCGATACTGCACTTGATCTTAGTCAAAAGGCCGAGAAGCGATGATCCTGCTATTATTTTGGTAGATGCCAAAGTGACGGACTCGATTATCAGAGCCATTCATAGAATCATAGAAACCCTACAGTGCAGAAAGAGGCCATTTGGCCCATCGAGTCTGCACCGACCACAATCCCACCCAGGCCCTACCCCCATACCCCTACATATTTTACCCGCTAATCCCTCTAACCTACGCATCTCAGGACACTAAGGGGCAACTTTAGCTTGGCCAATCAACCTAACCCGCACATCTTTGGAGTGTGGGAGGAAACCGGAGCACCCGGAGGAAACCCACGCAGACACGAGGAGAATTCTAGAAAACAGCGTCTAACATTTTAATGCAGGCTGATTTATTTTTATTGTACCCAAATAGTTTGAGATATAGTCTTTTTATTAAATATATATAATCATTAATTATCTGATAAAGGTATTGAAACTTTAAAAGCTCTGAATTAATGAGAGCTACAGGGTGCATTGAATCATTTAATTTATTCAAATTTTACTATATCATGTGATAGTTGCTGTAATTGTTGTGGTACTGTAGATTTCATTTTTTATTTCTGAAGTATTTTAGGAGATCAGTGGCAGAGTAAACGAGCATTGAAACCAGCATTCAAAGCAAGTCCAAACAGCTCAGCTGAAAATCTGTCCCACTTCCCCTCCTCTTTGTCAGGACCTCACATAATTTAACTTTGAGCATTCTCAGTCGATTTTTCAGTGGCTGCAGGCTTTTGAAACAAAGCTGTTCAGAGTTCGGAAGAGATTGGCAAAAATTGTTCGTTTTGAAAAGTGGCCCATGTTAGAAACACAACAACTTGTATTTTGGGGGCTTTTATGCAGGGTTTAGCACAGTGCCTTTCAAACTTTATCCTGACTTCCTATGTTAATGTCTCAGACTTTATGACCCCGCCCCCTGAGTGAAAATTATTGGGGGTGGGATGATGGGCTGTTTGAACCTGCTGGATTTGGTCTGAATAAAGAAAGACACCTTTTTTACAGGCTGCAGTAATCAGATCTCGGAACAGGCGATAAGCCCTGCCTACCGTCATAATAGAAACACCAACCTTTAATCAGACGTCACAGCTGTCAAAGTTCAGTCCAAACTCCATAGCTGCCATTTCAGCTCAGAGCTTTCAGTCCCACTGTGGGGTTATGACTCAGTTTGGGAATCCTTGGTTTAGCTACTCTTCTATGGTAGCGAAGAGAAACTTTCTTTTAGCTTCTGGTGTGCTTGACTTGAGGGTGTTTGCTGCTGCCACTGTTTCCAGAGTAATAAACTGTTTGATGTCCAACTGGCATAGCATGCTATATTCCCCCAAGTAATGTTATTGTTTAAGCTGTTTGAGAATTTACACACTGCCCAGATTGTTATAAAATACAGCCTGCTGTTCATAGAGTCATAGAGCATGGAAACAGGTCCTTCGGCCCAACTTGTCCATGTCACCCTTTTTTTTTAAACCCATGAGCTAATCCCAATTGCCCGCATTTGGCCCATATCCCTCCATACCCATCTTATCCATGTAATTATCTAAATGCTTTTTAAACAACAAAATTGTACCTGCCTCTACTACTACCTCTGTCAGCTTGTTCCAGACACTCCCCACCCTCTGGGTGAAACAAATTGCCCCTCTGGACACTTTTGTATCTCTCCCCTCTCACCTTAAACCTATGCCCTCTAGTTTTAGACTCCCCTACTTTTGGGAAAAGATATTGACTATCTAGCTGATCTGTGTCCCTCATTATTTTACAGACCTCTATAAGGTCACCCCTCAGCCTCCTACGCTCCAGAGAGAAAAGTCCCAGTCTATTTCAGCCTCTCCTGATAACTCAATCCATCAAGTCCTGGTAGCATCCTAGTAAATCTTTTCTGCACTCTTTCTAGTTTAATAATATCCTTTCTATAATAGGATGACCAGAACTGTACACAGTACTCCAAGTGTGGCCGTACCAATGTCTTGTACAACTTCAACAAGATGTCCCAACTCCTGTATTCAATGTTCTGACCGATGAAACCAAGCATGTTGAATGCCTTCTTCACCACTCTGTCCACCTGTGACTCCACTTTCAAGGAGCTATGGACGTGTACCCCTGGATCTCTTTGTTCTGTAACTCTCCCCAATGCCCTACCATTAACTGAGTAAGTCCTGCCCTGGTTCAATCTACCAAAATGCATCACCTCGCATTTGTCTAAATTAAACTCTGCCATTCGTCAGCCCACTGGCCCAATTGATCAAGATCCCGTTGCAGTCGGAGATAACTTTCTTCACTGTCCACTATGCCACCAATCTTGGTGTCATCTGCAAACTTACTAACCATGCCTCCTATATTCTCATCCAAATCATTAATATAAATGACAAATAACAGTGGACCCAGCACTGATCCCTGAGGCACACCGCTGGTCACAGGCCTCCAATTTGAAAAACAACCCTTTGCAACCACCCTCTGGCTTCTGTCAAGAGTTTACCCCAGTCCAACGCCGGCATCTCCTCATTCTGTCAAGAAGCCAATTTTGTATCCATTTCGATACCTCACCCTGGATCCTTTGAGATTTAACCTTGTGCAACAACCTACCATGCGGTACCTTATCAAAGGCCTTGCTAAAGTCCATGTAGACAACATCAACTGCACTGCCCTCATTTACCTTCTAGGTTACCCCTTCAAAAAACTCAAATTTGTGAGACATGATTTTCCACTCTCAAAGCCATGCTGACTGTCCCTAATCAGTCCTTGCATCTCTAAATGCCTGTAGATCCTGTCTCAAAATACCTTCCAACAACTTGCCTACCACAGATGTGAGGCTCACTGGCCTGTAGTTCCTACGTTTTTCCCTGCAGCCCTTTTTAAACAAAGGCACATTTGCCACTCTTCAATCTTCAGGCACCTCACCCGTGACTATCGATGATTCAAATATCTCGGCTCGGGGATCCGCAATTTCCTCCCTAGCCTCCCACAATGTCCTGGAATACACTTCATCAGGTCCTGGGGATTTATCTACCTTGATGCGCTTTAAGACTTCCAGCACCACCTCCTCTGTAATATGTACACTCCTCAAGACATCACTATTTATTTCCTCAAGTTCCCTAATCTTCATGCTTTTCTCAATAGTAAATACTGATGAGAAAAATTCATTTAGGATCTCACCCATCTCTTGTGGATCCACACACAGATGACCTTGTTGATCCTTAAGAGGCCGTACTCTCTCCCTTGTTACTCTTTTGCCCTTTATGTATTTGTAGAAGCTCTTTGGATTCTCCTTTGCCTTATCTGCCATAACAATCTCATGTCCCCTTTTTACCCTTCTTATTTCTCTCTTAACTCTACTCCTACACCTCCTATACTCTTCAAGGGATTCACTTGATCCCAGCTGCCTCTGCATGTCATGTGCCTCTTTCTTCTTCTTGACCAGGGCCTCAATGTCCCGAGTCATCCAGGGTTCCCTACTTCTGCCAGCCTTGCCCTTCACTCTAAAGGGAATGTGTTTACCCTGAACCCTGGTTAACACACCTTTGAAAGCCTGTCACTTACCAGATGTCCCTTTGCCTTCCCACAGACACCCTCAATTAACTTTTGAAAGTCACTGCCTGATACCATCAAAATTGGCCTTGCCCCAATTTAGAATTTTAACTTTTGGACCAGACCTATCATTCTCCATAGTTATCTTAAAACTAATAGAATTATGGTCACTGGTCCCAAAGTGATCCCTCACTAACACTTCTGTCACCTGCCCTTCCTTATTTCCCAAGAGGAGGTCAAGTTTTGCCCCCTCTTTAGTCGGGCCATCCACATACTGAATGAGAAATTCCTCCTGAATACACTCAACAAATTTCTCTCCATCCAACCCTCTAATACTATGCCTGTCCCAGTCAATGTTGGGAAAGTTAAAATCTCTGACTATTGCCACCCTATTTTTCTTGGAGCTATCTGTAATCTCCTTACATATTCTTCTGGAGCACAAACATTCATGAGGCAATCATCATTTTATAATGTTTTCAAAGGATTATCAGCTGTTCCTCATTTGAGGCATCTCCTCAGGATTGAGAGTTTCTGTCATGGGTCTTCAAGTGACCAAACGGGCTGATTCTGGACCTGCAGATTTTTGGGCACATGGGCCAGAGGGCAGAATTTGCATCCTTTTTTTTCCCCTTGTTTGCCACCTCTTTGCCTCATCGGTAAGATATTTGCACTCAAAGCATGATGTAGCTTGATAGACAAGTTGCCATTTTGAACGATCTGGTAGCAAGCTTCTCCCCGTTGTTAATGCCGCTGCACTTATAGAAGAGCATCAGTGTCTTTGTAGCAATTTATTTTGTTTTTCCCCAGAAAACTGGCCTTTTGAGAGTTGAGAAAACAAGATCTCACAGGGAAGATGCTTTTTAGCTATCATGATAGAGTTCAGTCCATCATAGTTGATTTTACAGGCCTTTTGACTGAATGCATGTGGAACTGACTTCAAGAAGGACACTAGCAATTGTTCAGCAGTCCGACCATTGAGTCCAGAAGATGTGGCGGATGCATTGCGAATGGAATTTCTTTAGTGTTTTTATGTATTGCCGATACGCAGCCCCGATGTCTCAGCAGTACAGGAATGGTGGTGACGACAACTGCTCCGTACATTAGAACTTTTGTTGACTTGTGGAGTTGTTGATTTATTTTATATCATTGTTCTTAAATTAAGTTGCATGTGCAAAGATTTTACAGATCGGTTCTCAGCTGTACTTGAAATTCTTCTTTTTGTTTGAGGTGCTTTAGGGCTGAGACATTGATAATCTTCCTCTTGAATTTTTGATTCTTGTTATGTCTTGGTGCTAGGTGGATGATTGTCACCGATCGAACAAGTCAATGATCTATCCAGCAAGCATCAGTCCCCTATGTGAATTGAGTGATACAGATATCATTTAGATCTTTGACTCAAACAAGAACATAATCAACTTGTCCATCAAGCTGCCTCATGCTTTGGGTGCAAACGTCTTAATGATGAGGCAAAGAGGTCACAGACAAGGGGGGAGAAGAAAGGAAGGAAACCCTGCACTCTGGATCCCACTATCTTGCGGGGCATTCTAGCCCATGTTCCCAAGATCTGCAGGTCTAGAAATAACCTGTTTAGTCGCTTGAAGACCCATGACAGAAACTTGTGACCTTGAGGAACTACCATACTCTAATGAGGGACAGCTGACAACCCCTTGAAAACATTATAAAATTATAATTCCCTCATGAATATTTGTGTTACAATAACAAAGCTGGCACTTCGATCTAGATGCCTCCATGTGGTTTTGTATTTATCCCTCTGGCAGAAGAGGGTGTTTGTTAAAATGCGGCCATGCTGAGGAGACTTAGTCAACAGAAGAGCACCATTTGCATTGGCTTTTTTGCAGTAACTTCATTGCAGTGTTAATGTAAGCCTACTTATGACAATAAATAAATAAGCTTTCCCACACTGTTTTTCCCAATGGTTACTCTTAAGACATCTTGGCCAACCTTGGCATTAACGACCCACAGATCTTTCCATCTTTTGGGATGGGAATGAGGACTTCATCAAAGTCAGTATAGAACTTTTCCTTCGCATCTTCATTGGAGTTCAGGGTCAAAGCATAAGCACTGATGACAGTGGCATTTGATTATGACTGAGCTGTAGATGAAGTGACGTGCGCTTTTCATTTATACAATTGAAGATTTCTAACATGCATCCAAGATTCTATTCCGGATGGCCAAATCAACTCCATTGACATGAGGAGCACTGTCAGCCTTCCTTTCTTCAGTTTTTCAGAGGAATGTTGCTACTAAAATTAAATCTTGAATCATCAAAACTCAACGATTTATTGCTTATATGCCCAAAGCTGTCTTGGTAAGATATTAAATGTCGATAGGTGTACTGACAAGAACTGTCATTATTTGACTAAGGAAGTACAATTGCAATGCTTTCTAACCCTGGTCCAACAGATTGATTTTTTTTTTCCTGTCTCTGTCTCTGATAGGATTATGCTGAAAAAGAAAAGGCAATTGCAAAAGCTTTAGAAGACCTGAGAGCGAATTTTTACTGCGAATTGTGTGAAAAACAGTACCAAAAACATCATGAGTTTGACAACCACATAAATTCATATGACCATGCTCATAAGCAGGTGAGTTGCTGCTGATATTAGAATTAACATTCTGTAATAGAAAAACTTCATGTTTGGCTATTTGTTCCAAGAAGGTTTGTGTTTCACAGTTCTATTTTACACAAATTGGACCACTGATCAGAACTTGTTGGGAAAAAAAACCTAATCTGCTTTGAAACACCGACATTGATAAGGCTGGCAAACAAGTCCTAATCCAAACATTTTTGTGTGCTCCTCCTTGCTAAGCCAATAACAGTTCTCATTTTTATCCACATTGCTTGAGATCAGACATTCTCTGGTTGGCATAGTGGAATGGCTGAGTGTGTGGACAGTTAATGTATCCCTTAGGATAAAGAACTTCCACAATTTAAGATTATTTCTTCAGAGACTTCATTGCATAACCGACAGAAAAGCCAGCTCCCCTGGAATAGCAGGTCCTAGATGAAGCCATTTATTATCTCTAGATTTACAGGTAGCATTTCCACCATAGAAGATGACAGATATTTGCCTGGCAGAATAAATTATCATGCAGGTTTATTTGCGGTTACTCGTTTACAGAAGCAATCAATAACAGTTATTAAATATTAGGAAGGTCAAATTCATTGCCTTTGGTCCATTGATTCCACTTTCCAGGACCCCATCTCCACTGCTTCTGTCTGGTGTCCTATTTGACCCTGGCCTATGCTTCCATCTATGTACCTTCTCCATCACCAAAGGTGCCTACTTCTACCTCAGCCTGTCTGCTACAGAAACTTTCATCCATTCTTTTGTTCTTTCAAACTCCACTATTCTAATGCTGCTCTGACTAATTGCATCTTCTACCTGCTGCAAACATGAGCTCCTCCAAAACTCTGCTGCCTATCTATTAACCCATACCAAGTCCTATTCCTCCTCATCCCTGTACTTGTGGGGCTGCAGCACCTCAAACTTGACATTCTCATCCATGTCTTCAAATCCCTCTTTGCCCTTGCTTGTCCCTGTCTCTGTAACCTCCTCCGGCCTTACAGCCCTCTGAGAACTCTACGTTCCTCCAATTATCCCTTTTGAGCATCCCTGATTTCCTTCATTCCAGCTTTGACAACATACCTTGTAGAAGGCTACTTGTAGTGTATGGAAAGTGCTGTTTTTATTCAGATTGTCTTCCATTAGAGTCAGAGATATAGAGTCATAGAGAAATACAGCACGGAAACAGTTCTGTGATCCATTTTTATTATTTCGAGGACTTGACTGGATATCTATCAGTTATACTATATAGATGGCTTTTTTCCTCTTGCAGCCTTTCTGCAAAATGAACAGAAATATTTTAAAGTGTGCACTTGTAGAAGTCATTTTTAGGTTATCTGTTTTAAATGGGTTTTTCTAGTTAGAAGCGAGAGTACAGAGAGAAAATCCATAAAGATGTATTAAAACAGGCTTTTATGTCTTGAAGATGGCCAATCTCTGATACACCTTGTATCAGACTTGCCTGTCAGTTTACTGTCCCTGCTGTGGACCTTGACAAGTACAGTGGAACTGTATCAGTTGAGACTATGATTTGATTTTCCTGCTGAGAGTCCCAATCTCCCATTGTAATTACGATGAGGAGCAGTCATTGCCCAATGGGTTCTTCATTATCCAAATATATGCTAATCTCACTGGTGATATCATGCCATGAGTTAAATTGCCTCTTGAAACAAAACATTCTCACAGGTGGAGTTTTCAGTTCTACCTGCTTCCTTGTGTGAAACATATGGCTTTTTGTGTGGTTTAATTATTTTAGTACAGGAAAAGTCATGTGCAAATGAATTTGTGCTTTTCTTTACTATCTCTTAATGATTGTTCTTCCCTTGTTGTCCTGTCATGGTCCTAAAAATTGTTCAAGCATAAAGTCAATTAACTGCTACCAGAAAGCTTAGCCCTGGGGTGTTCAAGCATCTGCTTGAACTGGTAACAGGACCATTATTTTTGTGCTAGTTGTTAAATGAAAGATCTCTTTTTTTTGTCACTGTAGCTGCCTACAGCAGAACTGGTCTATCTAATCATTACCATCCCAGCACTTTTAACCATTACTCATATATATCGCTGTTCTTTATTACACTCCAGTTTCAAAACCCCCAACCATTAGCTGGTTTCTACCAAATGAATTTTAACCTGCATAAAGTTTATTTATTAGTCACAATAAGGCTTACATTAACACTGCAATGAAGTTACTGTGAAATTCCTCTAGTTGCCGCAATCCAGCGCCTGTTTGGGTCAATGCACCTAACCAGCATGTCTTTCAGACCGTGGGAGGAAACCGGAGCACCCGGAGGAAACCCACGCAGACACGGGGAGAACATGCAAACTCCACACTGACAGTGACCCAAACCAGGAATTGAACCTGGGTCCCTGGCGCTCTGAAGCAGCAGTGCTAACCACTGTGCTACCATACCGCCCCATGTTAAATACGTAGAAATTGACAGAGCTTTTGGAAGTCAGCTCCAATCCATCAACTTCCACACTTAACCACATCATGTTGGGCTGCATGTGAGCAACCCCCTCGGAAGAGGTGGATTGGCAATGTCAGTGCGCTTATAATTCAACTGGAATGATACTAAAATGGCTTTTGGAATAGGTTGCCTGGACTTTCGAGGCGCCTTTCACAATTTTGGAGATCTGTATGTCTGATTTTCACTTTGGAGCTGTGATCTATGAGATCGCTGTTTTACTTGGACCTCACCTGAGGGCCATTGACTGTTCTACCATTTTCTGTCTGATGCTCATTTACCTTTCCACCTGTGATTTTACTGGTTTTTGAAAGCTTTTTTCTTCTTTGTTCTCTTTCCCTTCTAAAAAGAAATCCTTGTTTTTCCTGTCCGAGTTAACTCTTCATGTCAAACTGTTAAATTGTTCTTCAGTTCCACGGCTTAAACCGTAGGAAATTTCAGTAGTCATTGTGCACACTATTTGTTGACGTAAATGCACTTTCCAAACCCTTGCCAGCTTCCCAGCCAGCTGATTGTCTATTTGGCAGCATGCCCATGACTCATAAACTCTGTTCCTACAGTCAAGACTGGAGATTAATATCAAGCTCTTGAAGCAGGTGTCTAATTCTCTAACACTAGAATAATTTGAGCCACATGATTCAACATATTGTTCAAAAGAAAATTATTAGGGTATAGTTTATCTTCAATTGTATAAATCTATGAAAGCAAGCAACTTTCTGCCTGATTTCGGAAAAGAAAAGCAACCCTCATGCAATGCTGTTAATAAATGAGACCCTGTAGTTGAAGAAAATTCGTGAAATCATGCTGATCTGGTTAATGCAAGATTCAGCAGTATGTATTCCACGTTTGAATATCATGCCTAGACTGCCCACTGCATAGAATGAACACTGAGGAGTTGCTGAAAAGAATGCTCTTGACACTTTGGCCATTTTCAGCCTCCGTATTGGTGTTCAAGATGCATATGTAAAGCAACATTATAATTGAAGGACAAGAGATGTTCACATTTTTGGTGGTGGGCATTGATTGAAAATGGTTGGATGAAATCAAGTTTAGATATTAAAATTCTGCGGGTTATTTCGAAGAATAATTGACGGAAGCAAGGGGTTAATTGTTTTGCAATCCTGCAAGAAGTTAGAACTTAGAAATGCATTTATTTGCTACAGGACATTACTGTATCAGCTTCATGTTACTTAGCCATCACATTTTAATATCACCATCCCTTTTTATTTAAAATATTGCCACTTCCATGCAGATGCTGTTAGTCCAGACTTGTGCCTTGGGGCAAATAGCACTTACTGCAATTGTATCTTGATGGGATTAATTCAATACCTTTGACATTGCCCAATATCAAGGGCTGAATTTTCACCACAGACAGAGGAAACAGGAGCCGGTCTGTTTTTGGGTCAGAAACCTGCTGGCAGTGGGAAACTGATTAAAATTTAGATTTTCAGAGGGGCGAGCCTGTACTTGGTATTTTGTATTTCCTGGCCCCTGAGAGGCATTGGGAGAAATAATAGAGGTGGGTCAGATGAGGTGGAACTCAGTTAGATACCCCCCACTGCAGCCATTGTTGAGGCTGTTGATTGTCATGAGGGAGAGACCTGCTGGTTGTGCAAAAACCTTCTACTTCTGATGGAAATGAGATGTTACAGAGGAGCTGGAGACATGGGGCAGGGCTGTCCCTCGGTTCATTGATGCCAATGTAGATTTAATGCTGGAGGGTGAGAGTAGGAGATCTTGGAGGGTGGCATGGGGATGCCACCTCATCATGCAGCAGGGAAATCTCTGATCAGTGTCATTTCCCTTGACCGCCAGTTCCACCTCCCCTTCCTGCTTTGCCTCCAATGAGTTGTTTCCTTTCCAGGAACTTTTTGTTTTCTGGAGAACCTTATTATGGAGTGCTCAGCAGAACATTGCAATGACCAAGACCCTTGTAAGAGTGTACTGTAAGGTACCAGAATTGCTCAGTGGCTGCCTTGCTGGGTCGGTGGCATTGATTGGATGGCCTCTTGTCTGGGGTTCCATTGGAAGGTTAAGTGACTATCTCTTGAAGGGATTTCCCTTGCTCCCTGTAATCTTTCCAGATATTTTGGGGGTTGGATTGAAAATTTGAGGCAGTCTCAGCTGTCAAAGGATGAAGGAGTCATGACAGATACCAGAAGTGAGGGCATGCATGGAGGAAGCTCTTTTTTTTGCTGGAAGGCCAGTTGGACATTTGAGACTCTGGAAGTCCTTTGTGCTGATAGTTCTCACTGGCTGGTTTTTGATTATCTTGATGGCCATATGGGTGCAATCAGTGATACCTTGTACCTAGGAGAAATAAACGATGAAAATGAGACTCATTTCTCAATATCCTTTCAAGACCATGCCTTGTTAAATGAATAGCTTTCGCGCTTTGTCAGAGAGCACCAGTAACGCTAATCCTCAGCAGCAGCGACCCAAAGTCTGACGGTTATGCCCCCATTGGCAGCTGGAGCTTTCCTTCTGGGCAGATGGCTGTCTAATTGTCCTAGGCAAGTGAACCCTGTTCTTTAACCCTGTGATGCCAACAGGATGCCGACTCTATTCGAAGCCTGGACATGTGAGTGCTGACTGTCCCTGCCATCTATGCAGTGCCAAAGATGGTCCTTACAAACTGCCCAGTCCCTCATGCCCCATTGACCGGGACGATGACCAGATGATTAACCTTTATGGGGCTGGGGTGATGCCCTAGGGCAACAGTGGCAGCCACCTGCTTCAGCTGTTCAGTTTCTGAAGGTGCAGGTGACCTGCTGACTCTTTAAAAATGGAACTTCAGCCCTGACGAGTTCTAAATTAACTATTTTACCCATTTAATTGGCTTTAATGCATTTAAGAATGGGATTCCTGTGTTGCTGTCCTCCCGCACTGGTGATTATTGCTGAGAGTGGCTAGTATTTTTACACCTCCATCCCCTCCCACCCCATCTCCATTACTGTCTTTGGGAGGTCCTCAAAAATTTTGCCCCAAGTCTTCACACAAATGTCACACGATACACAGTACTCCAAATTGTAGTTTCTGGTCTGTGCCTTTCTTGGGTGTTTATGTGGAGAGTGAGTAATGAGGTATTACTCATTAATGTTTGACGTGATGTGAAATTCTGCACATCCCTTTGTGATGTTTTTGGGAAATATTTATGTGGAGGTGTACAGCCTGTTGCTGATGTCTCTCTTGATCGATGAGAGTGATTCACCCTTCAGTCTTGAAGGTTAACGCTGTAGCACTTTTTCTCATTGAAGGTATCAGAGAATCTTATTACCAAAAGACAGTGATATCACAATGTGTCTCATGGTCTGCACTGGAGAAAGATTGAGGGAGTTGATGTTTTCCAAATGTCGTAGTTTGTCACAATGCATATTAAGTCACCACTTATTTGTGCTTGTGGAGTTGGGGATAAAAAGCAGCCTTGAATTATTTTAGTACGTTCTTTCACCATTGGTGCTGAGTGAGGCCTTCAATTGACTGAAGTCAACTAAATTAGAAATTTCTCATTTTAATTCTATATCGTGTTGCCTGCATATTGTGTACTACAGTAATCTTTGGCTTTACATACACTGCGTATTTTGCTATTTTTTGACAGAATAGAAATATGCAACACTATTCAAATACTTTCAGTTTGGACTGTTCACCTGCAACACAAGTCATTTGATTGTAGTATGCAAGTGTGTGCTGAGGGAAGAGTGAATGGGTTGTTGGTGTAGTTTTCGCATTAATACAAATAAAACCCTTCATTTAATGCTAGTCCTGGTTTCTTTCCCATTCTGATGAGGTGGTGCAACTCTATTCCTGAATTTTGACTTGCAGAGCAGGGGATGTCCAACGCATGGTTCTAATGGCATATTATTCTCAGTCTTGTTTTCAAATCTTTTCATGGCTTCATCCCTTACCTATCTCCTCTAGCCCCACAACTCTCTGAGGCATTTACGCTCATCTAATTCTAGCATTCCTAATTTTAATTGCTCCATCGTTAGTGGCTGTGCTCTCAGCTACCAAGGTCCTAAGATCTGGAATTGCCTCCCTTCATCTCTCCTCTCCTCTACCTCGCTTTCTTCCTTTTGACCAAATTTTTGGTCAACTAAGCTGATATTTCTTCATGTGGCCTGGTGTCATACTTTGTTTTATAATGCTCCTGTGAAGAACCCTGGAATCTTTTATTATGTTAAAGTCACTATATAAATATAAGTTATATCATTTTGCCATTCTGTCCCACCACAATTTCTGACTCTTCAATCCTGATTTGACCTGTTTGAATATCATGGGCCTTGAGATTGTAGTGATTTTCTCTTACTTGTGGATAAATCCTACATTTGATCACCAATGTCCATAATATCTGCAAGTTAAGATGTATGAAAATAAATAGTTTTACAAAACCATTGAAAATGATGACCTTAAACAAGAGATACGAATTCCCAGTGACTGAAGGAATTGTGCAACAACATTGAGTTTTAAGACGTTTACTGTAACAAACAAGTTAAAAGCAACTTCAACTAAGTATCACATAGGCAACTAATACCCTGAACTACAGAGGATAACCCTTATAAATGTCTTAACACAACCAATAATCCCACGCTACATTTCTACTTTACTATGCACTGTCCAAGGAATTGTAGTCTTTCAAGAAACAGTGCAAAGTCTCCCAATTTCCAATGGGTTCACATCTCCTCGTTTCACTCAGTCGTCATCACCCGTGACTGTTTAAAGGTGCAAGTTCCATTTACGGAGAATTTCCAAACCGACTGCCACCAGTAAGATCCACTCTGGCAATTTCACCCTCCAGGACAAATCTTGAGAGTGACGAGGGATGCGTCGTTTCAACCAAAATTCAGGAAAGTTACTGAGAAGATGTCTGCTTGTTGAATCACCCTTTCAGTTTCTTGCCATCTATTGCAGGCCAGTGCTCCTTTCAAGCTGGAAGGCCTCTGGCCCTCCAACTTTGAGAGCCCACTCATTGCCCTAATTGGACAGAGAACCTATCTTATCACTGTCGTTTCTTCACTGCAGCAATAATCCTGGACCTTCTTTCTTGTCACACACACAGCAGAATTGGTAGCAGAAGCTGATAGCAAAGTTGTGGCATTCGATTGACTATGGTGGTACTCACTTTAGTTAACTGTATGCTTTGTCCTTATACCTGTGCTTGCTGGAAATGTTCATATTAATTTAAAAGCTGGTTATCCATCTGCTGTGTCTCTTGGTCTGTTATAATTCCTGATCCTACTATTTTAGGCTAATTTAGCCTGGATAATCTAAGTTATCAACGTGCACCTGGCTATATTGTCCATCCTGCTCTACTGTACTCAGGCTCCAATTTTTCATTTGGTAACTGCAAGCTTACTGTTTTAAGTGCCTTTCTCAAAACTGTTGTTGTTTTAATCCCGAATAAATTCCATTACATTTTGCTTAACACACAAAAATGTATAGACCACTTAGTCATCTGTTGCAGAAATTGACCCTAAGGTGTAGCAGATTTCCAGCAGCCTTGACTTATTACATAAAAGAAAGGATGGCTGGGAGTGTGGTTGCAACTGCAATTTAATCTTAAAGATTAGATGATCATTATAATATGGGCCAAGTTTCACTGCTTATCCTTTCTGATGTTGCCTGAATCCCTTGATTGTATTATTGAATTGCAGTTTGCTGCTAGACATTGGTTACCTGATTCATATTGTACTATTTCTGTGACAATGGATACAGATTTTGGTTAATTTCAGTGGATGAGGGTACAGCACTTGTGCGGAAATATGGGCTTCACAGAATCACAATATTGTTCCAACACAGAAGAAAGCTATTTGGCCCATTTTACCTGAACCAACTCTGAGCAATTCACCTGCTACCTTCTCCCTATACCCCAGCACTTTCCTCCTTTTCAGGTCATAATTCTCTTTTGAATGCCTTGATTGAACCTGCAACCACCATACTCTCAGGCAGAAAGAAATTAGCCAAATTAATTTTTTTTCTCATTATTCATTGGACCTTAATAGTTAAAGGAGGTTTGGGAGGGACAACCTCATCCATTATTTAGCTGGGGTATAAACACAGTTAGTATCTCCAGATTTTAAGTCAGGTGTGCTTTTCAATGCAAGTATAAGTCACCGGAGTTACCTTCATATCTGCATGAAAGGACTTCTTCAATAGAAAGGAGGTCACCTGGACTAGTCAGGGAGAACTTCCCAATTCCAAATGGACCAGCAAGTATTTCATTTTTAGGAATTGATCCTTGGAACAAATATAGGACGGCACAGTGGTTAGCACTACTGCCTCATAGCACCAGTGAGCCATGTTCTATTCCCGGCTTGAGTTACTGTCTGTGTGGAATCTCCACATTCTCCCCGTGCCTGCGTGGTTTTCCTCTGGGTGCCCCGGTTTCCTCCCACAGTCTGAAAGACATGCTGGTTAGGTGCGTTGGCCATGCTAAATTCTACCTCCGTGTACCCGAACAGGCGACTAGGGGATTTTCGCAGTAACTTCATTGCACTGTTAATGTAAGCCTACTTGGGACACTAATAAATAAACTTTAAAATATAGATTATTTATCTGTTTGATCTCCCTTATCCAAATAATTGGGGATTTTTTTTCCCTCTTTTAAAAGATCTAGTTGATCCCTGAAGTTATGCAGTTACCAATGCTAGTACATTCTTTAGAGGGAAATTAAGTGTTGGCCGTTGGCTCATTTTATGTCTGTGCTTCCATTCTGTTGTATTTTTACTTTTTCCTTTCATGCTGTGACATTTTCAGCTGACGTATTGAAAGCAAGTCCTAATGTTTCGGAGTCCAAATAATGAGTGACTTTCCTTACATTAGAGCCCTATCGTCATATTCTGTGTCTTCCCTGTTTAGTCTTGCATCATTTAATGCACTGTCCCTTCATGCAGTTTTGCAATCTCTTCATTTGCTTTTTGCCCGTGATGCTTCTTTCGTATGAAAGCACTTCTTTTTGTGGAATCTGAGTGTCAGATTTAACTGCGTGAAGTGATTTAGTCCTGGGATAGCCCTTTAGAATTGTACTGTCAATTAAAACTTGATACATGATCTAGCAGGGGTAAGACATGCTCCCAGTTACTGTTGTGTTGGTATCATCCCCAGCACCACTCGATGGCCAAACTGTCACCACATTTCTGAGTTTCGTTGTTCCTCACTTGAACCATAAGTTTCAATGTAATAGGCTACCTAACATTATCGGGAAATTAAAGGTCACGCTCCAGATCATTTGTTCTGGTTGCAAAGGCAGGGCCATCAACACGGATACATGATGGATGCCTGTAATTGCTTATGCTGGCTTCCCACATAAAAGGCTTATTTACTCAGCCTAGTGTATAGGAGGGCTAAACATTTAACATGATTAAAAACTGACATTTTTAAGCTTTACTTAAATAATTGTGTTCTCTGATGAAGCATCTGATTAAACTGTAATCATCTGTCATCTGTGGAATTTGAGGGCCATATTCTGTGGTCAGTGGTGAAAGGTTGATGCTCAGCACTGATCTCAAAGAAAACTGCCCACAGAGATCTAGCTCGCTCTGTGAATCAATTTCCCATGTTACAGTGTCATTTTCCTTTGGTTCTAATAATAGGGGATCTTTGATGAGAACAGCAAAGTTATCAATCAGATTGTGGAGTCAGCCAGTCAAATTGAAACATTTTCCCAGACATCAAACCAGGAATTGTAAAACAGTATTATCATTCATTATTAATCACTTAACAAAAGGCAAAATAACGATTGGGTATACAAATGGGTTAAAGGTAGAAATATCAAGCAGACTTAAACAGTTATTACTTAAAAATATACAGAGTTTTTACCATGGAATGAATGGGCATAATGATCCAGACTTCTAAACTAAGTATTTCAGGGCTAGATAATTTGTCCAGCAGTAATTCTGACTTAGTACACCACTAAAACCTCAGCTACACCTCATTAAACGAGACATGACATTTTATATATTTCTTTTACAGCAAGGATGATGCATAACATGTCAAATCACACTTTTGTGCTAATTGCATCTGCATCTTACGGAGGAACAGAGTATCCTGATGGCATTTAATGGCAATTGTACTGATGCCAGAAGTTGCTGTTGATTTTGTACAGCGATGACAGCGAAAGCTGACAGTTTTGGTGTCATTACAACTCTGGACTGTACTATTTCACTGTAATATAGTAAAACATACAATAAACCTAAAGTTGTTGAAGGGTTTGTACAAAAATGTAAATTTTGTTTAACGTTTACTGCACTTTATTGCAAGTGAAACCAAAAGAGAAAATGCTGGAAAATCTCAGCAGGTCTGGCAGCATCTGTAAAGAGAAAAGAGCTGACCTTTCGAGTCCAGCTCAACTTTGACAAGGGGTCATCTGGACTCGAAACATCAGCTCTTTTCTCTCCTTACAGATGCTGCCAGATCTGCTGAGATTTTCCAGCATTTTCTCTTTTGGTTTCAGATTCCAGCATCCCCAGTAATTTGCTTTTATTTATTGTAAGTGGTTGTCTAAGTACAGTACTATCATTTCAGAAGATCTATACATCACAATATGGCAACTACCGTCTGTAAATGATGCAATATGGTATTTAAAAATATGGACAATAATAGGTGAATCTTGGCTGATTCCTAACAATTTTGGTAATGGTCTTAAAGAGGTTCATACAAACACCTGCCAACAGTTAACATTTTTGCTATTTTTATATCTCTTTGAAATATCACAAAGCAAATTCTTCAATCCTTACACAAGGCAGTGGCATTTTCTGTTTTTTTAAAATTTAAAATCTGAGTCAGTGTCTAGTTATAAAGTGCAATCCAAATTTCCTGTTCCTTGCCCGTGCTAACCAATTGCAGCTTGGTGTTAAACTATTATTTTTTAAGAGATTTTGATTAATTTGTGCCATATTGCATTGCTTTCTCTCTCTTCCTTTTTGGACAGGAGATAGAATCTCAGGTATTGATAGTCTAAGTCAATTATAGAAGAAAGGATTTTCCTGTTGTAATAACCGCTATAATTTAACTGCAGTTAAATTATCTTCATAACTATATTAAATAGTTGCATCAAAACTATTTTCATTTCTGACCATTTTTAAATTGTGTTCTCTTTGAGATCCAGACTTTTTTTAACTTCACATTAAGAGTAGAATAAATTTTGGATGAACATTTCGAATAGATGTAAAAACAGAATACTGGAAATACTCAGCATGTCTAATAGCATCTGTGAAGAGAGAAACAGTTAATATATCAGGTCAACCACCTTTAATGATAAATAGTTGAACTCCTATACTTACTATCTCACTTTCAAAATATAGCTATTTCATAACAAAAGCAATTGGTGGTATAGGGGTTATAAGATTCTTTGCACAGTGAAGTCCTGTCTGCAACTCTTGGTGATGTGCTCCACGTAATTTCTGCTAATCCAGTCCAACTAACAATCTGATTTCTGACGGCTTCTCCAGTATGGGTTGCAGGTGATGCCTAGTAGAGTGTAGGTTATGCTCTATTATAAGCTTTCCTCAGGGAAAGTAGTGAGATATGAAGATGCATGAACCAAGGTTAATGGTAGGTGGAAACTGCTCCAGCTGGATACCAGGAGGAAATCGGACTGAAACAAAACTAATTAGAGAAAAAAATTAATTACAGTTGGTGATGATTCAGTGGACCCATCACTAATCTTAACTTGAGGTAATTATTAGTACACTTAGTGCACACAATTAATACTCAAAAACCAGCCAAAAATAAAGGATCACATCATCCATATTTACCGTCAGGTCAACTTACAAAAATACAAATTAAGTAGGCCACTTAGTCCCTGAGCCTGCTCCACCGTTTAATAAGGTCATGGCTGATCTGATTATAAACTCAATTCCACATTCCCATCTATCCCCTACAGCCTTTCACCCCTTTGTTTATCAAGAATCTATCTGCCTCTGCCTTAAACATGTCCCAAAGACTCCCATCCCTTGGAGTAACATAATTCTCATCATCTCTGTCTTGAATGGGCGACCTCTTATTTTTAAAATGACCCCTAGTTCTAGATTGTCTAGAATTCTAGATTCTCCAGATCCACTCTGTCAGCAGCCCCCAGGATCTTGTATGTTTCAGTCAAGTCACCTCTTTAATCTTCTAAGTTTAGTGGATACAAGCCTAGTCTGTCCTCATAAGACATCACCCATTCCAGGTATTAGTCTGGTAAACCTCCTCTGAATGCTTCCCAATGCATTTACATCATTCCTTAAATAAAAGGGCCAATACTGTACACAGTACGCCAGATGTGGTCTCACCAATGCCCTGTATTACTGAAGCATAGCCTCCCTACTTCTGTAACCAATTCTCCTTGCAATAAACAGTAACATTGTTTGCTTTCCTAATTACTTGCTGTACCTGCATATCAACCTTTTGCCAACATACACACGGATCATTCTGCATCTCTCAGTTCCACAATCTCTCAAAGTTTAAATAGTTTTTTGTTTTTCTGCCAAAATGGACAATTTCACATTTTCCCATATTATGCGCCATTTTCCACATATTTGCCCACTCACCTAACCCACCTACATCCTTTTGTAGCCTCATTATGCCTGGTTAAAATACCCTGTCAGAGAGTTGGTGTCGAATTGATGGGCCAAATGGCCTCCTATACTATTTCCCACATTAAATACCTGTCTCTTTTGCTTTCCCTCTACTCTGATATACTGCCAAATCTCTTGTCTGCACCATTTAATTTAATGCCTTCCTCTACTTCCCTAGTTTGGTGGCTTGTTAGAACACCGACCTCAGCACAGTTTAGGAGTAGACTGTTCCAACAGTACAGCCCCCACTTTACCTAGCACTGACGAACTGGAACCCACTTCTTCCACGCCAATCTTTGAGCCACGCATTCATCTCTCTATTTTATGCACCCTATGCCAATTTGCTTGTGGCTCAGATTATTCAGAGATTGTGCAGATCTTTCCTAGATCCACATATGTCATTAGTCCCTAGATGACTGGATCTTTTCCCTCCTTTTCCCATTGGAGGTTCCCTTCTAACCCAGATGTCCTGAACCCTGGCACCAGACAGGCAACACAGCCACCTGAACTCTTTACTGCAGGGAACAATGTCAATCCCCCTCACTATACTGTCCCCTACAACCACCTGATGAAGGAGCAGCAAGCGCTCCGAAAGCTAGTGGATTTTGCTACCAAATAAACCTGTTGGACTCTAACCTGGTGTTGTGAGACTTCTTACTGTGTTTACCCCAGTCCAACGCCGGCATCTCCACATCATCCCGACAACCACCACATTCCTTTTTGCTCCCCCCTGCTTATGAATGGTTTCCTGTGCCATGGCCAATTGCTTGTCCACTCTGCACCTCTATTCTCATCCAAGCAAGCTGAGAGAACCTCAAACTTATTGAACAATTGCCAAGACTGAGGCTCTTGCTCTCCTGCCCTCTGGGTCCCCTGATCTGCCTCATTCTATCCTCCAGGGTGTGACTGCCGACAGGTACAAAACATCCAGGTAACTTTCCTGATGTGTTACATTTTCTGCAGCTCGGCCTCCAGCACAATTACTCCGAGCCGAAGCTCCTCAAGCTGCAAACACTCGCTGCAGACTTGTTTGCCCTGGATCACACTGGCACCCAGGAGCTCCCACATGTTGCAGCCATGACACATTGCCTATCCTGCTATCCTTAATGTGTTTTAATTAACTACTTAATTGTATTATTCAATTATTTAAATTTGTACTATTTTAAACCTTGGGGATGGAGTGGACCTTAACCACTTACCAGATACTCACCAAACAGCCAGCTACTTTCCATGTGGTAGAGTAAGAACCAATTCCTAGCGAGGTGAAAAAGTTAGAAAAAGCAGGAGGAAAGGAACACCACTTTCCTCTCCTCACTTAGCTTCGCCACTCACCAAACTGCAGGCTTACACTCAGTTCATTTACCATGCTAAAACATAACAGCTATGCCTTAAGACTCAAATGACTAAACCAAGCTGAGGTGAACATTCGACATGACTCTTCCTAGCCATGATGTCCGTTTTCTTCAGTGAATGTAATTCACAAGAGAACATTTTCAGCCTGCAGCAATATTTACCAAAATGTGTACAGTTTTTAAGATCCAGTGACCACCTGATTTATGCCCCTCTAAACCTAATCTATTTAACAACTGCTCTACCTTACATCCCTTTTGGGAATTAATCTTGTTTCTATTCATTCTTAAGATGTGGCCGATGCTGAATGAGCCAGCATTTATTGCCCATCCCAAATTGCCTTTAAACTGAGCCACTTGCTTGGCCATTTCAGAGGGCCTTTAAAAATCAAACACATTTCTGTGGGTCTGGAGTTACATGTAGGCCAGACCAGGGTAAGATTGGCAGATTTCCTTCCCCAAAGGACGTCAGTGAACCAGATGGGTTTTTTGCCACAATCGACAATGTTTTAACAGTCATCATTAAACTTTTAACTACAAAGTTTTTTTTAATTGAATTCATATTTCGCTATCTGCCCGGGTCAGATTCAAACCCAGTTCCCAAGAGCATTATCCTGGGTCTCTGGATTTCTAGTCCAGTGACAATACTCCACTGCCTCCCCATGTTCCTTGACCACCGCCTCTGTCCCCAAAAAATGGTGCTCTGATGTTGATCACTTGCATATAATTGCAATGCTGTTTCTGATGTCTGGTCTTCTCCCTGTAACCTTGCTCTCAGAAGGCCATTTGTTCCTTTAATCCTTCCAGGGTTATATTTTGTTTATCTTTCCATGAACCTCCTTTTCTCACATTGATGGTGAGCAACTCAAGTCTGAATGGAGTATTCCAATCTCCCCTCTCAAAATCTACCCACTCTGCACAATAGGTTTCTAGAGCCAAATAGTTTTAAATTATGGCATTTATAAACTTCTATAAGTATTGCAGCTAGGATTAACATTTTGCGGCTAATAAATACATGTAGAGCAGGTTTATGATGCTTTAATTTTTTTTTATAAGTCTAGCAGTGTCATTAATACAAACTATATTTAACAGTCTGGGATATGTGACCAATCTGATGCTAATTACAGATATAGGACCAGTTTAAACCATGTAGGTGATCAGCACAATTTGCTCAACTCAATATTTGCCAAAAAGTGTCAGAATAAAACCAACATACAGAAAAAGAAATGAGAACAAAACATGCTGGAAAAGCGCAGCAGTTCTGTCAGCTGTGGAGAGATGAACAGTTAACATTTTGAGTCGAATATTACATTCCTGGAACTAAAGTTGGCTTCTAGCTGGCTTCTCTCCACAGAAGCTGCCAAACCTGCCAAGTTTTCCAGCATTTTGATTTCATTTTCTCCAGCATCCGCCGTCTTTTGTTTTAATTTTACAGACAAAAAGACCTCCTAAATGTGACATTGCTTTTTGTTTGTCCCTTGGTAATATACAGTGTTGGCCATGCAGTTATTTTCTAGGTCAATATTTTAATGTTTAGTGCGCTTTTCCATGGTGTGTGCAATTTCATTTGTTAAAGTTGCAATAATAGTGACTGTCATTGCTAAAGAAAGAAAATTCATTTAAAAAAAAAATGCCTATTCTCATAGCCCAAAGTATCCACTGTTTATTTCAGGAAATGAAGCCAGTGTTACTGTTTACTACTTTTAAAAGGTAAGTTTAAAAGAAAATGGTCTTTAGTAAATCACTCAATATAATGCAAGATGCAACAAGGTTAACAAAATGGAAATTTCTGTTGATATACTGCCTCGATTTCTACTTTGCTAACTTGCATCAAAATAATAGATGAATTGACTACTGTATACACTTGGATATTAGATGACGTCCACACTTTCAAAATTATGGCCCAAATCCACAATTCTTGTATCAACAATGCAGTGTTTCTACCCACTAATTCTCCCTTCCCTATCAACTGTGTCTACAGATACTCAATCACCATTTTTTATTTAATTCAAGCAATCCATTCCTATCTACTGTTTTTCATCCAGCACAATAATATTTAAATAACAACTATCCCTTCTGTCTTCAGCCTTGGTTCCTGCTGCTGATGTTTAATACTGTCTCTCCTATCTATCTTGCTTGGCTATGTCTAATTTTAAATCTGCAGAGGGTGCCTGGACCATAATTTGAATCAAGGGGGCAGATTGCTATTTAAATCTCTGTGCTGGAAAAACAGAATAGAGCAAAAATGATAATGCACTAATGCAATGCTGCTGCACAGTTCATAATCTTGGGGAAAATTGTTCTGGTGGAGCAATTGACCTTGTACACAAATTGACTGCTCCACCCCTAATTTTATGTTCCCACAAGAGATTTACAGTCTCGCATACAAATGAATGCACTACCCAAAGCTGTTTCATTGGGGAATTTTATTTGAAGAATTTCTGATGTAAAGAAACAAGTGCATCACAAATGAACACCAAAAACAAAGTTAACTGCCCTGGAACATTTTTCAGCAGGATTTTAGTTTCATTTATTGGGATTATGATTGAAATGTTTTTCTTTTTACTTTTGCCACCATAGAGATTAAAAGACCTCAAGCAAAGAGAATTTGCTCGTAATGTTTCCTCAAGATCTCGAAAAGATGAGAAAAAGCAGGAGAGAGCACTTCGACGGCTCCATGAGCTTGCAGAGCAGCGAAAACAACAGGAATGGTACGTGCTGCACTGCACGGAGCAACTTCTACCCCATTCCCAATTATAAGCTGTGTTCAGTGGTCACAACCTTTTAAAGTTGAATGTGTGTATCTCTATGGGGGTTGTGCTTGTACTGCCATGCAAGTTTTATGTCACATTCTGAAGTAGGGTTCAGCTGCTTGTTTCTTTTGCCATTGGGATATTTAATGAAGTTTCCCAAATGGTTGGATGGAACTGTGTTTTTATACACTATATTTTTTACTCCCAAGCAAAAGGCAGCACAACAGAGCTCTGCCCAGCACATAGCTCTTTAAAAATACAAGGTGGCACAGTCTCTACCTACAACTCAGTGCAGCTACCTAAAATTTATCACATTGACTTTGAGATTCTTAGCTTTATCATTTCTTTTTAGTTGAGGAATGTGAGATAAGGACGGAAATAGGAAATATGAGTGGCATATGTGTCTTTAGGAATAAAATGAAGAATTTTTTATTGCGGCAATAAATTTATTGGGTTTTCTTTTAAGTCGTTTTGATTCAAAGTGAGAAATTCAACGCTATGTCAAGGAAGTGCCTTTTGAGTGTTTTTTTTTCCCTTTGTTTTGAAATATGCAGGACACTCGTGCAGTACAAGTCTTGTGCTTCTGCCAAGATGTTTTGATCCATAATGACAGATCTTCATCTGGTGTTGTAGCTTCTTTTTAAACTGTTTGACCTTTGCATTTCGCTTGGACTTTTTTTTTATTGATCCTAATTGTCAAGAATTGCTGGCCTGCTTTTCTTTAGGTGGCAATGCCTCACAACTATGCCTCAAGTGAATTGTCGCTACTCGTAATAAAAAAACAGAAACTGTAAGTGCACAGCAGATCCATCAGTTACTGAAAAGTTTTTAGATGTAGACTCCTTTGTCAGGACAAAGCTAATGAAGGGCCTATACATGAAACTTTAACCCCTCTCTTCAATGCTGATGTTTCTGCTGTGTAATTCCAAACATTTCTGTTTTTATTTCCAATTTCTAGCATTTGCAGTTTTTCTTGATTCTCTTGCTACTTGTGCTCCTCGTTGGCTTTTAGCACTTGATGCCTGTGATTTTTAATTGTGTAAAATGAATTGCTCGTTTTCTTGTTGAAGCTAAAATATCAGCCAGTCATATCTGCGGTATTAGTTGACTTGTTCCATTTTCTTTTGTGCAGTGCCCCAGGAAGCGGCCCTATGTTCAGAGCTACGACGGTGGCTGTTGACGAAGATGCTAATGACAGAAAGGTTGTCAGCACAAGTGATAGCGGTGGAAGAAAGGCAAGTGGGTCCGCATCACCATCTGCTAACAGGAGTGTATCTGACAGCACGTCGGGAGACGGCAAAGGAGAAACTGACAACACAGGTCATTGTGTTAGTGGAATCTCTGCCAGTTCAGGTCAAAGCAACCAGCCAGCACAATCTTTCAGCATCAGCCAGCTTAAGAACAATTCTGGCACTCCCTTACAAAAGCTCGGAGTGTCATTTTCTTTTGCGAAAAAGGTACCAGTCAGGCTTGACGTTTCAGCTTCGGTGTTCAGTGATGTTGCAGAGGAACCAAATGAATCTGAAACTGCAAACGCTGATGATAAAGCGTCCTCTGGTCAAGGATCACCAAAGTCGATGGAGACTGAAGCTGCAACAAATTCTGACAAGGCTGATGGGGCAAGTCAATCAGAAAGTGATAACGACTCTATAAATAGTACCTTATCAAAGTTGAAAAAGATGATGAAGAAAGAGGATGATGCCAGTCAGTCAGAACCGGAATATTATCATTACATTCCTCCTGCACATTGTAAAGTGAAACCTAACTTTCCATTTCTGTTGTTTATGAAAGCTACGGATGATTCAAGTAAGTGTGTCAGTAAGAAAAATTCAGAGACTACAAAAAATAATCCAGATTTACAAAATGTTCTGAAGCCTCAGGAAAGCAAAGAAAGAGAAATTGAGACAGGTGATGTGCAACAGGACGATGATGCTGCCAATCAAGCAACAAACACAGAGCCTGATAAAGATGCAAAGTCCCCTGAAACCATAAGCAAGCAAAATTGTGAGGCCCCACCACCAAAGCCCAGTGCTTGTGAGGAAGGAAAACAGAACAGTTCCGCAAGTAAAGAGGTTCTCAATGGACCTAAACAACCAACTGGGCCCTTTTTCCCTGTCTTAAGCAAAGATGAAAGTACCACCCTTCAGTGGCCCTCAGAACTACTGATGGTTACAAAGAGTGAACCATGCATCTCTTATAGTTGCAATCCCCTCTATTTCGAGTTTAAACTGGCACGGAATAGGGATACTAAGGGAAAAAACAAAGGAAAAGACCGTGAGAGTTCACATGTACAGAATCGTGATCAAGATTCTCAGGACAAGTGTACCGTAAGCGCCAGTAAAGCTGCATTGAAAACAACAACAAGTGCAGGTGACACTCAGCCGCAAGAACAGCCTTCCCCGAGTGTAAGAAAATCTGAAGTCCAAGCTGATGAAAATGATAAAACTACCAATAACAAAGACAAGAGCACGAAATCGCACAAGCATAAGAAGAAAAAGAAGCACAAAAAGTCAGGCAAGCATTTGAGGGAGAATGCGAGTGAGAAAAAGGAAAAGCAAAAGGATGGTGAAGCACGTGACGGGAATTCGAAGAAAAGAAAAAAACGTAAACACAAGAGTAAAAACATAGATGAGAAAAGCAAAGACACTGCTGCTGGACACACTGTCCAGATGGCTACAATAAAGTTTATGGAGGAAAGCACCCAAGCGCAGAAGAAAAGGCGCAGATCGCAGGATGATTCCCAACATACACCTGCTGCTGTTGAAGATAGTAGTAGAAGTAGCAGCAATAGTAGTAGAAAAGAAGATTGTCCTCAGGAGCCCAGTAGCAAAAAGCAAAAGACAGGTTCTTGTAGTGATTCAAAGAAAAGGACGTCTAGTCGGAAAGAGAACCGAACTAGACATAGGAGCCATGACAGCAGCAGAGATGAAGACTCTGATAGTTATGATGAATCCCATAGAAAGCGATCCAGACAAAAATCCTCTTCCCATTACAGTGATGATTATGATTCAAGAAGTGACAGAAGTTACTCTAGTAGATCAAGGAGACGTCGTTCATCCTCCCAGCGATCATCACATAGGTCCTACTCATCTGGTTCCGATGTTTCCTCAGACTGTAGCAGATACAGTCGTCGAAGAAGCTACTCCGATAGTTACAGTGACTACAGTGATAGGTCACAACATCGCTCTAAACGATCTCATGATTCAGATTATGACTATAGAAGGTCAAGACACAAAGGGAAAAAGCACAAATATTCTTCATCAGATGACGACTATAGACGAAGTAGAAGCAGATCCAGAAGTAGCAGCAGGGGAAGAACCCGAACCCGGACGAGGACTAGGACCATCAGTAGAACACATAGCCGAAGCAGAACTCGTAGTAGCAGCCACAGCAGGAGTCGAAGCAAGCGGCGTAGTCAGAGCGCAATACAACGAAGCTGGAAACGAAGCCGCAGCTATAGCCGCAAACGCAGTGGTAGCACCAGGCACCGTACCTCACGGAGATCCATTTCAAGGGACAAAGGGTCACACAGCCATGATAGCTCCAGTGATAGACGGTCCAGTCGAAGGAATTCTAGTAGGTCGTTTTCAAGAGATCGGGTATATCGGTCAAAATCTCCCTGTTACAGCAGAAGCAGGCTGTTGGGGAAAAAAGGTGACCTTTTGAAGAAGGAAGAGAATAAAGTGGATGGTGCAAAGCTGGGCAGTACTTTTCATAGAAATCCCAGCAATATTCCTTCCAGCATAGGGAAAATGGATTTAGAAGATGAACCAACACAAGAGGAAAGGAATTCCTTAACAGCTAAACAGCTATTGGAAAAGATTCAGTCTAAAAAGGTTGAAAAGAAATCTGAAACAAATAGTGAAGCAGCAACAGTACCTAATAAAGTAGGAATTAAACTAAAAGATCCCCCTCAGGGTTATTTTGGGCCTAAACTTCCCCCAGCTTTGGGCAATAAGGCGCTGCTTCCTTTAATTGGAAAACTACCTACAACCAAAAGACCTACCACAAAGAAAATAGAAGACTTTTGTTTGGAGAAAGGGGACAAAGAAGAGGTGCAGTGTCTAGCAGAACCTAAAGATATAACAAAGGAAGAAGTCAATCAGCAACTCAATTGGACCGTGCAAGGAGAGATTCAAACCATAGAAGAAAAATCTGAAAATGAAGAAATATCTGCTTTAAATGAGAAAATACAACCAATTGCTTGTCAAACCCAATTTGTTCATAAAGGTTTCACATTGGAAACTCAAACCATCTCTGAAGCCTACATTTCTGATGTAACGACACAAGTTGAAGTCATCAAAGAACCTTCAGAATTGGTACCACAAGATTCTGATGAAGCTGTTATGATGCATTTTGTACCAGACCCAGAGCCATTCTCCAATTATATTCCACAGGCTGAAGTACAAGAAATTGACGAGGATTCCCAAGAGGATGCAGATTCATCAGTGGCCCCACTTGATAGACAGCCTATAACGTTCACGCCTGAAGAAATGGAGAAGTACAGCAAGCTACAACAGGCAGCTCAACAACACATTCAACAGCAGCTGCTAGCTAAACAAGTGAAGACTTTCCCTACCTCAACTGCCTTAGCTCCTGCTCCAACTCTACAGCAATTTCATATTCAACAACCATCAGCAGCTGCAACAGCAACATCTATCACCACTGTTCACCACGCTATATTACAGCATCAGGCAGCTGCAGCTGCTGCCATGGGTATTCATCCACACGCACATCCACAGACTCTTGCTCAAATCCATCACATACCCCAGCCTCACCTGACCCCCATTTCCCTGTCACATATTACACCATCTATTTACCCTACTCACCCTGCCACTTTCCTGACTAGCCACCCAATACATATTATACCTGCGTCAGCTCTCCACGCAGGGCCCCTAGCCCTTCACCCAGTCCCCCATGCCCTGTACCCTGCTCTCTTTGCCCCTCGGCCTGCTGGAGCAGGTGCTTCTGCTCTCCATCTTCATCCTTTCCTCCATCCTATCTTTTCAGGGCAGGAACTCCAGCATCCTCCCAGTCATGGCACTTGAAGCAAGCTACAGTGAGTGAAAAGATTGGCATCTGGCTTCATTTCATTAAATAACTCTACCAACAGTTAGTTTGGTATGAAAATGCTACATAGTTGCAGTACAGACTGATCCTTTTTCCAACAGCCAAAGAGTTCAGGCTCAGGCCCAAGAATATATTGCAGTTTGTGTGCTTGTAATATCAGGGATTTCCATTTTCTTTTATTTAAAAAAAAGGTTAGAACCAATTATGTGGATTTCCCAAAACTCTTGGTGCATTACTCAGCAAGAGACAAGGTTAACACCTTAACAATTAGTGACAGAATGCACCAATATTATATTCAGTGGGTTGGCCTCCTCTTATCCCATTGCTAACTCTCATCTTAGTGCAAAAATCCATGTTAATCTGTCTCCATTTTATAGAATCCTTTGTCATGCGTAAATCAACATGGTGGTGAATGGTATTGGGGTGGTTTTGTTGAGTGATGCAAAAATCTTAATGGATTTTGAAACTAAGTAGTCCATAGCCTCTGATCAGTAATGGCTGAAAAATATAACCATGAAAAGTGAAATATGGTTGATAACGGATATTCATAAAGTGAATAATCGGCGCCACACCTCGATGTAGCTTGCCATTGAAATCTGGGGAGATCAAACCAAGAACAGCAATTGTGTGTAATTGCCCTAATAATAGCTCTGCATAGTCACTTCACCGGTTTGGATTGTGAATGAGAGAATGCAGGTTTGGCGGTCCTGATATATTGAGAGAAGAAAGGAGAGACTTTCTCGTGACATCTCAAGAAATCACATTTGTTTCAGCTTAAGCTAGCTTCAGTATACCAGTGGAATTTGGGGAGATGTCTAAAATCTTTGAGAAAAGATCTGTTCCCGGGGCTGTTGTAAAACTCAACAGTCTTTGTATAAGTTATAGCTTATAATTTAAAAAAAGTGGAAAGAATTGCACTGAACTCTGTACAGGTGATGCTGCTTTTGTAGGTTCATCCAAAACAATACATGCAGAGTACTGCAATAATATTTTTTAAAGAATAAATTCATTTGGTTTTGTGGTACTGTTCTAACATACTGCTTTGTGTAAATATGTTTGTAGGTTAAGCGATCCTTGTAAAGGTAAATGTCATAAGTTTCTGTTTATGGCAGAAACTAAGCATGTATATTTTACCAAAACCCATGTATTTTTTGAAGTTTTTATGTACTGTAAATGTAAAATTTCTTGAAGTTTGGTTTATTTTGAGTTTTTGCATATACGAAGTATTCGGTGAAAAAGCAACTCTGCGAAAAGTGGTGTTTGGGAGAGCTTAAGGAATCTATAAGCTAATGGATGCAGGCACAGAACTGACACCTCAATTTATAACTGATCGATTAGATTAACCAATAACTACCACGTTCAACTTTTTAAAAAGTATGCAGTTAATTTGTTTTTAGGTAACTAATGCCAGGAAAAACATTTGACAGTGATATTAGAATCACTTCTCACTTACAATAAGTTCTATTCCCAGACCAATTCAGCCATCTATTATGATTATCTGCTTGGTTCTGCAAGGTTGATTACACTTGGCTAACAGGGTTGCCTTTAGTAGGCAGGCTTTGCTCATGGTTCTTCAGCACAGTTCATGCGTTTTATATTAGGAATGGTTTTCCTATAATTTCATCATAAAATAATGTCATGAATGTCTGAAAAGGCTCTGCCATTTGAGAGTTTATTACACTGATGACTGCAAATCAGAAGCAATATTTACATAATTAAATCAAACTGAATTTTTCATCATTATGATCCAGGTTAATTTATTTCACATCCATTTTATAGCAGGTATCTAGTGTGGGCTTAAGTATGTTTGCATTTCAAATTATGTTGTTATGCTCATGCTTGACACAGTAATTTGAAATACTCATGCTGCCTCGCAATATGCATGGCAAAATAAATTGAATTTGTTTTAAATTCATGTTTCAAGTTCAAATTATAAATAGCTTGCATTTGGATTGAGTGAGATCAGCAGTAGTTTCAGTATTTTGAATTTTCATCCAGTAAAACCAGGCTACTTACATGATTCTTTGAAACTGATTTAGAAAAACTGTATTATAATCGGGGGTGGGAGGGGAAAGTACAGTATTAAAGACCCTGCTGTGTTTTGAGGATGCAAAGTATAGCAATATCTCAAGGGTTTGTTAGTTGTTACCAGTCAGATAACATTATGGGGAATGCAAGCCATTGCAGGCAAATACACCAAAACTCATAATTCTTTGAGATAGACTGTCATGTAGGTCCACACAAAGAGAATGCCATTTGCCCTTTAGGAGAATCTGCTTCCAATCATCAGTTGTGTGTAATTGATTATTTGGATTTGCCATTTGCTTATTGTTGGAGACAGCCCAGCTTTTCCTTGCGGCTGAGTTCTAATTCTGCAATTACTATTTCAATCTCTGGGCAAAGGCGATGATGAGAAAAAAAAGGCGAGTAAAGCTGAGCAGATTGTGCCACAGTTTGTGCACACTATTAATCATGATGTAAGGATGTGTTTAATTGGGGCTACATTACTCTGACGAATGTTTTCCCATGTAGTTAGTTCTGTTTGATCTTGTGCTTTTTGATTCAATTCGGTCTTCTAAACACCCCAGAACATCTTACAAAGCAGCTTCTTCCATCTGTTTTAAAATGTTATATAACAAAAACTAGAAAGAAATGTAACTAGCTTATTGCATAAACTGCATATTTTATTTAACTTTCTGTCACAAGAACATGCAGAATATTACTGTACAATAGGAGAAAACCTTTATAACAATAAAGTATGGATAATTTGTGAACTCTGTCTTTATTTATTTGACACTGATCATTTTGCTGCAGTTTACAAGTGCAGAAACACTGGACTTCAGAAGATCTGACCCGGTCACTACCAGTATTCTAAGGAGTATTCTCCATTGATAGATTAGACCAGTGGTTCCCAAACTTTTTTCACTGGGTCGCACTTTCGGAATAAAAATTTGCTCGCGCCACACCGAATTTTTTATTGATAAGAAATACATTCAAAAACAAAAAAAAACAACAACTAGCAGTGCTTGATTCATAACATAGAACACAACTACTTTATAATATCATCGAACATCCAGAAAGTATAAAACAATGCTTGTTTAAACCATGTTTAAATGTTTCCTTGATTGTCCTTGAGTCTTCCCACCACACTTGCCATCCTCTCTCGCCGCTCCAGTGTGGCGCGCCGCACCCTTTGGGAACCACTGGATTAGACATTAGTGGGAAAGATGCAGTGAAATCTCCCAACAGTGGAGTGGCATTTTTGCTGAGTGCCAAGAAAGGTTTGATTAATTCAAATAGGGTTTCATTGCTATTCTGCTTCAAAGCCATCAATTTATATTGTCTCAGCGGATTTTGTATGTGGCTGTTTTCTCACTATTGATGTTGCGTTTTGTTTTTATTTTAACTATTCACTAGTAGATCTCATGGAAAGCCAGAACAAAATGAATTTGCTTCATTTATGAGGGCATAGATTTGAGAATCTGCTTTAAATGGTAGAAGTGTGCAGCTGAGTAGACGTTGTCGTTGAATTGAGGGACAGCGGACAGCGACGGCAGCTGTCTACGTAATTGTGCAACAGGCAGCTTTGTAATAAGGCAGTGCATCTAGGGGCATGATTGGTGAATAAGGAGTGAGAGACATAGCAAATTTAATTACTATATATTGAGATTGCTGTCTCTAATCTGTGCTATAATAGTAGAAAATGTTTACCGTATTGTCATTTGCTCCATTTCTAGTTCTCCTGATTTGTAACTTCCGTAGGCAGTTACAATTTGTCAAATAGGTCGGTATTAAATGGGAATAGTCTAGGAGGTATGTTCCTTGTGCTACCATTTCCATCAGATGACTGTCCGACCTCTATATAAATCATTTTTGCAAACCACACCATGCTTTTTTCCCTATTGAAAGCAATTTTCACTTTTGGAACACTGTACTTCCCCTTAAAACCTGACACTTGTTTCATAAAGTACAGCAGCTTTGTTATGTTTTGAACAAGTTAAGCACAGCCTTTTGAGGTTTCATCATTCCTGATTGTGAAAGTTTGTCAATACCAACCCGTCATCTGTATGAAGTGAGAGTGATGTTGCTCTTTTCCCCTTCTCCCACTACAGCCATCAAGAAAACAATTTTTTAATTCCCCCCCCCCACCACTACCACCACCACCAAATCCAAAGATGTGCCGGTTAGGTGAATTCTCCCTCAGTGTACCTGAACAGGCGCCGGAGTGTGGCGACTAGGGGATTTTCACAGTAACTTCATTGCAGTGTTAATGTAAGCCGACTTGTGGCTAATAAATAAACTTTAAGAAGTCCCACAACACCAGGTTAAAGTCCAACAGGTTTATTTGGAATCACGAGCTTTTGGAGCGCTGCTCCTTCATCAGATCATGATGGCATCTCCACATCATGGCCACCCAATGACAGCAGCTGCATCTTAAATGATTCCAATATTCTTGCTTTCAATACCCTATCCTGTAGCACTGACGTTTGTTGTCAACTCTTAGAATGGATTTCAACTTGCTTTTCACACGTTTGGATTTCATAACATCGTGAAGCACAGAAGGATATCATTTGGCCCACTTTGCTGATGCCAGCTCTTTGAACGAAATACTTGTTTAATCCCACTCTATATTTTCCCCATAACCTCGGAAAATCTTCCACTTCAATCAAATTTTATCCAGTTCCCCTTTGAAAGTTATTTAAACATCCACCATCTTTTCAGGCACTACCTTCCAGATTATAACTGCTCATAAGCAAAAAATATATATTTAAATGCTATCAACTCTGATCATTTTGCTTTTTGTCCATTTCACCAATTTCTATATGTCTTTCTAAAGTATGTTGTTATTCTCACTGTTCACTAAATTTCTGAGTTTTGTGTCACTGCAAACTTCAAAATTATGTTTGGTGCTCCCAAGGTAAGTCATTGAATATGTTAAAGTTTATATAAGAACATAACATAAGAAATAGGAGCAGGAGTAGGCCATCTAGCCCCTCGAGCCTGCCCCACCATTCAGTAAGATCATGGCTGATCTGATAGTGGTTTAGTTCCACTTACCCGCCCGCTCCCCATAACCCTTAATTCCCTTATTGATCAGAAATCTATCTACCTGTGACTTAAACATATTTAACGAGGTAGCCTCCACTGCTTCAATGGGTAGAGAATTCCAGAGATTCACTACCCTCTGAGAGAAGTCGTTCCTCCTCAACTCTGTCGTAAACTGACTCCCCCTTATTTTGAGGCTGTGTCCTCTAGTTCTTGTTTCCTTTCTAAGTGGAAAGAATCTCTCTGCCTCTACCCTGTCTAGCCCCTTCATTATCTTATATGTCTCTATAAGATCTCCCCTCAGCCTTCTAAACTCCAATCTACTCAATCTCTCCTCTTCAGCTAACCCCCTCATCTCCGGTATCAACCTGGTGAACCTTCTCTGTACTCCCTCCAAGGCCAATATATCCTTCCGCAAATAAGGGGACCAAAATTGCACACAGCTCTCTAGTTGCGGCCTCACCAGTACCTTGTACAATTGCAGCAAGACCTCCCTGCTTTTATACTCCATTCCCTTCGCGATAAAGGCCAACATTCCATTTGCCTTCTTGATCACCTGCTGCATCTGCAAACTGAGTTTTTGCGATTCATGCACAAGGACCCCCAGGTCCCTCTGCACAGTAGCATGTTGTAATTTTTCACCATTTAAATAATAGTCCATTTTACTATTATTCCTTCCAAAGTGGATAACCTCACACTTGTCAACGTTATACTCCATCTGCCAGATCCTCGCCCACTCACTTAGCCTATCCAAATCTCTCTGCAGACTTTCCGCATCCTCCATGCAATTCGCTTTCCCACTCATCTTTGTGTCATCCGCAAACTTTGTTACCCTACACTCGGTCACAAGTCACAAGTAAGCTTACATTCACACTGCAATGAAGTTAGTGTGAAAATCCCCTAGTCGCCACACTCCAGTGCCTGTTCGGATACACTGAAGGAGAATTTAGAGTGGCCAAGCCACCTAACCTGCAAATCTTTGGACTGTGGGAGGAAACCTGAGCACCCACACAGACACGGGGAGAATGCAAACTCCACACACAGTGACCCAAGCTGGGAATCGAACCCCGGTCCCTGGCACTGTGAGGCAGCAGTGCTAGCCACTGTGCCACTGTGCCGCCAGGAAGAATTAGTAGACCTAACTGACCCATGGGGGGGCACTACTGCACACTGCTCCAGACTGAAAAATGACGTTCACCACGACTCTGCTTTCTATCCCTTAAGAAAACAAAGACAACTTTTTTTGAGGCACTTTTCACAATAATCAGACGTCCTGTTTTACAGCCATTGAAGTACTCAACAAAATTAAATTATGCAGGTTAACAGTAATAAGAGAAATGAACGCCGTTAAAGAACAACAAATCCCCAGGAACAAATGGTTTCCATCATGTGGTTTTAAAAGAAGTAGGTGAGAATAATATAAATGCTCTCACTATAATCTTTGGAAGTTTTCTTGATTTGGGAACTGTGTTTTAGATTGAAAAATTCTGCATGCCCCTTTGCTGTTTAAGAAAGGTGACGGAAGGAAAGGAGGCTATTCAGACCAGTTGCCTATCAACTGTTGGGAAATTACCCAAGTCTGTAATTAAGGATATGGGCTGGATGTTGTGCGTCCCTATTTGCCCACCCCGACCTGCTTGAAACTTAACTCCCCTGCTCCTTGTAATCAGGCAGCTCACTCCCCCTTGAACCTATCAAGGTCATCCAGTCCCTGCTGGTATTTTACCCGCTGGGAGTTGGGGGTGGTGGCCACGCCATACACTATCCTGTTGGTTGGGGAGAAGGGGACGGAACATCATGGTGGCACCCCCTCTCTCCATGCCATCTCCCCCCCCCCCCCCCCCCTACCCAGCCTCCTCTCTCAGACTCCCAATCTCTGATTTACCTGGGCTCCTCAGTGTGGTGGGGCTGCTTGTATTCCCAGCAGTAGGCATTGCATCCATCTGCCGCTGCTGGGATTACTGGCCAGCAGCTTCTAAGGAGGGACTTAATCCTGAGATGAGGCAGAAGTCATGCCTTTAAGTTATTAATGCTAGTCCCAGTGTTAAACTTGCGAGGCAGTTGTCAGAATTGTGGACAGTCTCCTCTCCCCGACTTTATAATGCGGGGGGGGCAGGTGGGGGGAAGCAGTTGGCAGGGATCATGGTGCCCTGTGGAATGAAAATTTTCAGCTGTTCAGAGACCATCAGTATGGATTTGTAAATGGTACTTGGATTCCAAGGGTTAAGCTAAAAGGAGAGATTGGACAAACCAGAATTATATTCCCTAAAATTCAGACGGTTAAGGGATGAATTGATCAAAGGTTTCAAGCTGTTAAGAGGAACAGATGGAGAAGATTGGGATAAATTAGTTTTGCTTGTTTGGTACTCTCGGGCCAGGGGACATGATCTAAAAATTAACATCAGCCCTTTCAGCATTGAAAGGAGGAAATAGCTTTTCATGCAAACAGCATTAGAAATTTGGAACACTTCCACAAATGGCAACTGGTGCGAGATCAATTCTTAATGTTAAAAAGGTGATAGATTTTTAGCCAAAGATATTAAAGCAAATGAGACAAAGGGATTTATTCAATGTATCCTGAACATGGTTAGAAGTCAACAATAACATCCGGTTGAAATTTTGCAAAAAGAAACCATTTCTAAATCGGCCTCTGCTAGTTAAGATATTGCGTGAATCAAATGTCTAAAACTTGAATCCATAATACAAAGATAGTTCCACTTAGCTTCAAGTTTGCACATAAGCTTGTAAGAAAGCTGACAAATGTCTGCAGCAGTACTGTGATTGCACCTGTTAAGAATGTTCGTTTATAGGGCAGCACGGTGGCACAGTGGCTAGCACTGCTGCCTCAGCGCCAGGGACCCGAGTTCAATTCTGGCCTCGGGTCACTGTCTGTGTGGTGTTGCACATTCTCCCCGTGTCTGCGTGGGTTTCCTCCCACAGTCCAAAGATGTGCGAGTTAGATTGGCCATGCTAAATTGATTCTACTGTCAAGGGAATTAGCAGGGTAAATATATGGGGTAATGGGAATAGGGCCTCGGTGGGATTGTGATCAGTGCAAACTCGATAGGCCAAATGGCCGTCTTCCGCACTGTAGGGATTCTATGATCCTATGTCAATTTAGTTCACCATAATAAACTGGTGTCCTTTGTACTCAAAATTGACCTGTCAGCCTCTAATTTTCAGAGCAAAGGAATCTGAAATTTGACTATCTTGTCACTTTGCTTGCGATACTAGCTCTGGTTCCAAACTCATTTGAAAGAAAAATTATATTTCAATGTTTTAAACTCTTCCTTTAAAAAAGAAAGTATTTTATTGTAAGCGTGATGAAAGCAGAATTTTTATTACATTTCAGGTGGTGAGATTTCTACTTTACATTTTATTTGAATTTTGATGATAGGGTAAATATATTTTCAAAGCTGGCTTCAGCTAATTTTTTGTGAAAATAATTTATTCTGCTGGTACATACTGTGAATACGGAGTGTTATCCTGATTCATCCAAAGTTTCAATAAGAGCTGTTACTGTTTTCATAAAGGAGGCAGACTCTTTGATCTGTAGGTTATCCAGAATGCCTAAGCTTATTTCTAGTTTCCAGTTAATTGGTTCTTTGAAGAACTTTTCTTTTTACAGTTGTTGTAATGCCATTTACCTTTTGAATTGTGCAAGTTATCTTCAATGCTGGTGAAGCTTTCCTCCTTGGGGCTGGTTCCTTTATTGTGCACTTCAACCATTCTTTTTTAGATTTGAGATTCTGGACAAGATCATCATTCCTACCTTTTCATCATACGGAAACTGCCATATTCAATTTGACAATAGAAAATTAAGGGTGTTGAAGAGTTTTGTTTGAAGTAGGGAGGAACAAAGAATTATTTTTCTTGACGCCAAAGAAACCTATTTTGAAGGATGGGAAGAATATTCACACAGCCAAACAGCGCTGTGGGTGTACCTACAGCCCAGTGACCGGGCTCGCCACCACCTTCTTGAGGGCAATTAGGAATGGGCAACATTTCCCCAGCCAGCAATGCCCACGTCCTGCGAAAGAATAAATAAATCTCCAAGGTCTGTATGAGATGAGGTTCAACCATCCAATCCAATTTAACACTTAATACTTAAAGCATTTAACACTCTCGACTGCATCGGGAAAAATCATCTCAATAAAACGCTACATAAATCTTCATAAAGAAAATCTCATTAGTAGACATGTCGAGGTATCTCTGTTTAAGATTATCTAGTTATCTTTCCAGAAACTTAGAATCTAGGTGCACCTAGATATCAAGATTTGGTCTACGTGAGAATTAACTTGTCTGTAGAGAAGCTGCTAGTCTTTATCTGAATAAGCTACAGAGGATTGATTCTGGGCATTCAAAAGGCACCCCAATATTTTTATCATTAATTGTAATTCTGTGCATAATTGTAGGAATGTATTTGATTTCACTGGGGTCTGTCTTTGATCATAGTTAAATCTGCTCTACTCTCAAATATGTTGAAGATAATTGACGTTGGGAATTAAGTCTCATTCAAGAATGAAAGAATGATGATCCCTCCCCATCTTACAAAACACCGTAAAAACATGATAATTTTTAGAACGGCCATCAGAGCCAATGAATCTTTCATTTTGTCAAACATCAACCCCAGCGACCTAAATGCCTTGGACCTTCCGTAATTGGCTCTTAAACCTATTTATTCTGCTTCAATTGTTGTTGGGTAGAAAAAAGCCATTTGATTAATTTTTCATTTGTACTTTCTGGTATGAGAGTTTTTCATGACTGTTAAACCCCAAAAACTTTCATAAGATTTCCTTTCTACAAAGAAATTAAGCTCTTCCTTAATATTTTCTCAAAGCTTAAATTCTCAGTGTTGACTACAGAAAGTGGTGAATAATAAAAGGTGAGATTTTGTGAGAGTGGATGAACATTTTATGACTATATAAGAACTATTTGATTTGTTATGTACTTATCTTGCACACAAATCGAAACATAATTAGCCTGCAGCAAATTGGAGTGCTTTGACTTTTTTCCAGTCAACACAATGGTCTTGTTAATCTTAGGAGACAGAGAGAAGTTTAATCATCTTTTGATAAAGGGGGAAAAAAGTCATAAATCATATCCTTGAAACCTAATGCTGCAAAGTTGTTATTCTGCTGATTCTACCTTGTGACTGGATTGGTCTCCAGCTAACTAGTTTAAAAAGAAGTGTGAATAAAAATTAGAAATATATGCAGCATTTTGTTTCCAAGTAATTTATTTTTGCTATCTCTCAGCCAAGGATCTGCAGAAAATACCAAATAGCACCTTTGACAGGGATTAATTTACATTTAATTAATTACAATTGATCTTTTTTGATTTGCTGTGCATATTAAAATGGGCATCATGCAAATGTAATTACTAAACTTGCTTTAATTGCTAGGCATAGTAGGAATCCTGGGAATACCAGATGTCATCTTGCCCTGGTTAAATATATCCGACAATTTAGGGTTAGGAATAAAGGCATGACTTCATATTTGTACCTTCAGAGAAATTGTTTTCAGGTTATTTCATTAATTAGGGATTTTACCTACTGCACAGAAGATGGATAAATACCAGAAGATGAGTTCACCAGATCCGATACCCTTTTCCACTGGATATGTAATCTGGATTAGAGAGGAAATCATCCCGGATTGTGAAATTGAGCATTGGATTGCAGCCTGGCATAGCTTTGTGCAATTTCTGATTCTGGAATCCATCGGAGCTGTATGGTGGCAGTGGTTAGCATTGCTGCCTCAAAGCGCCAGGAACCCGGGTTCGATTCTGACCTTGGATGATTATCAGTGTGGAGTTTGCATGTTTTCCCCATGACTTTGTGGGTTTCCAGCAGGTGCTCTAGTCTCCTCCCACAGTCCAAAGATGTGAAAGGCAGGTTGATTGGCCATGCTAAATTGTCCCTTCGTGTCCAAAGATATGTAGATTAGGGGGATTAGCAGGATAAATATATGGGGATAGGGTCTGCTAAATCGAAGAGAGTCGGTGCAGGCTCGATGGGCCGAATGGCCTACTTTCTGCACTAGGGATTCTATGATTCTAAACATTGGTATTCTGTTGTGTTTGAATTTGATTTGGAAATTCGAGTTGATGTTGTATTATCTCTTATGGCTCCTGACATAAGCAGAAAGGCCTGAATAAAAAACCAGGATCTGGTAAAATGTTGATCTAGTCTTGCAATTTAGTCATGTGTGTCCGACGTACACTGCAAGGTACTGTTAGGCGTCTGATGATGCCTGTCAACCTGCATGGCTTTAGACTGTGGAGCATTGGAACAATAGATGTGTTTTTTATCTGGTAAGTAGAGCTAGTGCTGCTCCACCCAGGAAAAATGAGCCCCAAGTTTGTGTTGTCATGTTCATAAACCCATTAATACCATGTTAATGTGTTAATTTGTTCATTGTTTTGAGTGTTAATCAGTTTGAAATAATTGGGATGATGCCTTTAAGTTACAGATCAAATGAATTTCACTTGTAGGTGTTACTGTGTTGTTTGGTAGTATTGCACAGCACAATTTTGATCCTTTGTTATGGAAACTATGCAATATGGATGCCTAGAAACTGACATAAGCTAAATTCACAGTGACACAGTGGTTAGCACTGCTGTCTCACAGCGCCAGGGACCTGGGTTCGATTCCCGGCTTGGGTCACTGTGTGGAGTTTGCACATTCTCCCTGTGTCTGCATGGGTTTCCTCCGGGTGCTGCGGTTTCCTCCCACAGTCTGAAAGACATGCTGGTTGGGTGCATTGGCCATGCTAAATTTTCCCTCAGTGTACCCGAACAGGCACCAGATTGTGATGACTAGGGGATTCTCACAGTAACTTCAGTCCAGTGTTAATGTAAGTCTACTTGTGACACAAATAAATAAGCTAATTTACTGTTGGGGAGTGTAGTATAATGGGTTAATAGGATAGTTATAGTTGAGTTTGTGCTGTATATAATAGTGACATTAGCACTTGTGCAGGAGCCTCTAAGACAGATGGAACCGTTTGTACTCACGAGACCTCCCTACTCTGTAGCTTATATACAGTGTTAATAAAGCTGTTTGAAGTAACCTTCTTGAGTCAGAACACAGATACTCAAGAAAACTGGGACCAAGCAACCAGCATAGAAGGATGAATCAGATAAGGTTGAAGCATTTGCAACAGTCTTCAACCAGAAGGGCCAAGTCGCTGATCCATCTTAGCCTCTTCTGAAGATCCCCAGCATCATAGATGCCAGTCTTCAGCTAATTCAATTCAATGCTACGGGAGATCAAAAAATGGCTGAAGGCATTGGATACCACAGTGCTGAAGACTTTTACTCCAGAACTTGCCGCGCCCCTAGCCAAGCGATTCCAGTACAGCTATAGCACTATCCACCTCAAACTGTGGAAAATTGCCCAGGTATGTCCTGTACACGCAAAGTAGGATAAATCCAACTCCACCAGTTACCACTCCATTAACCCACTCTCAATCAGCAGTAAAGTAACAGAAGGGGATCATTAACAGTGCTTTGAAGTGGCACTTGCTTAGCAATAACCTGCTCACTGATGCTCAGTTTGGGTTCCGTTGGATCACTCGACTCCTGACCTCATTTCTGTCCATGTTTGAACCAAGGATGTAGAGCTGAATGCCTGAGGTGGGGTGAGAACGACTGTCCTTGAATCAAGGCAGCATTTGACCGAGTATGGCATCAAGGAGCCCTAGCAAAACTGGAGTCAATAGGAATCGGGGGAAACTCTTCACTAGTTGGAATCATACCTAGCACAAAGGAAGATCGTTACGGTTTTTGGACCACACTCGTGCCATACAACTGCCAGGTACTGACCATCCCCAACATGAGAGAATCTAACCATTGCCCCTTGACGTTCAGTGGCATTACCATCGCTGAATCCCCCAATGGGATTACCATTGACCAGAAACTGAACTGGACCAGCCATATAATTACTGTGGCTACAAGAGTAAGTCAGCAGCCATGAATCCTGAGAGTGATTCACCTCCTGACACCCAAAGCTTGTTCACCATCTACAAGGCACAAATCAGGAGAGTGCTGGAACACTCTCTCGTTGCCCGGATGAGTGCAGCTCCAACAACACTGAAGCAGCTAGACACCATCCAAGACAAAGGCAGCCCACTTGATTGACACCCCTTCCACAAACAATCATACCCTCCAGCGCTGACACACGGTGGCAGCAGTGTGTAACAGAAAATGGAAGAACACCTATTAGAATTAAAAATCTGCAAACTTATCCAAAAAGGAGGCACACTGGAAAGAGTGTCTGGTGAGTGTTCACTGCCCCCACTGCCCCTTCTACCACCCCCTCCCCTCCCTGCACCTTGTTTTGAAAAGTTTGGTGGGTACACAAACGCCCGAAGCGGGAGTATTGGAAGAAACCTTTGAAGGTATCAAGCAGCACCAGGCCTGCATGCTAATCAGAAGCAGGTTTGTTCATTCCTTTACACCATAGCCAATGTTGTCCTCTTGAAACAGAGGGTAAAAGAGACCTGTGCAAGCTTCAAGACTGTTCTAAGAGTGTTTGACATGTAGCCTGAAATGAAACCTTGTCATTGAGAAAGTATGATTTAATCAAAGACAAGGACAATCCATTGAATTATTTCCTAAAACCTGTTTCATCTAGCCAATTTTTGTGGGGATGGTACGTTGGAAGATAGACTTATTCACAATGTAGTTGGAATCTGCAATGAAAAAGCTGTCAGATTTTTTACAGATTGGAGACAACTTCACTCTTGCTCAAGTGGTTCAGTACACTCGGCGAGCCAAGGTCAGGTAAATCGCGCTATAATCTGTGGTGAGACCAAGGTTCTAGATGACTCCGTTAGCAGGGTAGGCCCAAGGGCAGCAGCCCCACCCACTCAAAACGGGTAAAGGGATGGGAAAGGGAAACCCCACTGCAGCCATCTTGAGGTGCTTGAGCTGTGGCTGCACAGGAGCAGCACAGACGGCAAGATTGCCCAGCAGGGGGCAGAGTGTGTTTCGAGTATAGAAAGACAGAACAAGTGCTTCTGTAGGTTTAACAACTTCAGTAGAAGAAAAGGATGCAATGCAAACGATCCAAGGAATTGGAAATAACGACACAAAATTAGCATTCCTGGGGGAAGCAAATGGTCATGATCAAGATGATTGGTCAGTTATAAAATTGATACAGAAGCTGGCATAACAATACCAACCAATCACCTGAACTGGTTCAAATCAATACCCCTCTATTCTTCAGACATTAAATTACAAGGTCCAGGCAACCCAAACCTTCCAGTAAAAGATCAGCTAATTACAACCAATGCATATCCATAACGAGTAGAGATGTCTATACAACTGAAAAAACAGATGACAAGCTACAGCAGCACAGCTGGACACTCTTCATGGCAGAATTTCCAAAGTCATCCTACAGCAGCAGCTGAGGTTTATTCACTGAGCAGTAGTTCACTCTCCATCTCAGAAACGCCACCCTCGAGACCCCAGGCAGAAATTGAGATTTTGAATCTCTCCATTCCTATTGAAGTTGGAATGTGGACACACAAGACACTGCAGAAAGCAGTGGCCATCGACAAGTAGACCTTTTAGTCCTGGGTTGGCTCTTTCCTGAAGAAGGTAGCGTGAAAGAAGCCATTGTAGCATTGTGATCCATTGGAAAATGAGATCCGAGAGGTTTGCATGCTATTCAAGTCAACAGCTGAAGCATGTGTGAAGTCTCTGGTTTCTTTTTGAGGAATTGGTCATATTTGAAGAGCAACACTGGGATCTTTGTCCCACTGAACCAATCGATCCAAGGCCTTGTATGTCACTGGTTGACCATGAAAAGTTGTCCATGGAGAATAAAACACTTGTCTCCATAGAGAATCACAATTCCAGAGCGTGGATACAGCCTTTTAGTTTGGGTGAAAATATATTGACGCCCACAGTTCAATCTCAGGATGATGTCTTCCAGGAGACAGGAGCGTCCATATCTTTACAAGGCACTTTCCCAGAAGCTTGTGAACACAGCGAGACAGAATCCTCCTGAGGGAAGAATAGGAGTTGGAGAGAATCTGTAGCAGTAAAAGGAAGTTGCATCTTGCAGAGAAGCGAGCTGGTCATCATTGTGGAGGACTGCGAGTACTTGCCTCATGGTGGGTGAAGATGCCAGCTCCCAGTTCTTTCAGGTTGTTCTTGTTCACCCATTCCACAAAGCTATCCACCACAACCCCAACTCCCAATGGAGCACAAAGCCCGTGCACAGGCCCAGGGAGATGCATAGCCTGACATCTGGCAAGAAGGGCCACGCTTTGGGCAAGGATAACAAATACCATTTACTATCGGAGGCACTCATCATGTTGCATAGAGAAGATGCAACGTACTGCAGCTCCATCACTACTGTTAATGTGTAGTATCTGTATATTTTACGTTGGTAAATAAATTGTTTGAAGGATTTTCCTGCCAAAAAAAGTTACAGAAATAGTAAATAGTTTAACATTGTTATTAAAGAGGTTGATATTATACTTGGGGATTACTATGCTAATGAGTTAATGACGAACATCAGTGTAACAGTGACAGCAGCGACTCTTAAATTTATTTGTTAGCGTCACAAGTAGGCTTATATTAACACTGAAATGAAGTTACTGTGAAAATCCCCTAGTCGCCACACTCTGGCGCCTGTTCGGGTGCACTGAGGGCCAATGCACCTAACAGCACGTCCTTCGGACTGTGGGAGGAAACCAGAGCACCCAGAGGAAACCCACATGGACAGGAGGAGAATGTGCAAACTCCATGCAGTCACCCAAGGCCAGAATTCAACCCGGGTCCCTGGTGCTGTGAGGCAACAGTGCTAATACTGTGCTGTACTGTGGAGCAGCTCCAGCAGTCTCTTCTGCTGTGAGGGACATAGCCACTCTGGAGCCTATTCTGAATTTATGTTAAAGTCATTTGAAGTAACCTTTTGAGTCAGACCACAGCTACTCAAGTTAAGATGGACCAAGCAATCTACTTGTGAAAAAGTATGCAAACCCAGTACACACTCCGCACCTAAATGAGGCCAAACAGGGCCCGGGACAATACAGAGAACCCTAACCAATGTGTCATGTCACAATTCCAGTGTGCACTCTGCCGATACAAGTGTATTGGATCCTGTAGTGCCTAGATTTTCCTGCAAAATGTGTTGGTTAATCACATTTCTAAGCAGGTTCTCGAAGGGCAGCATCAATCATGGCATATAACAGAGCATTATGGATAAGTGCGATTTTAATAAAAATGCTTTAAATCTCCCAATGCAGTTTCTGGCTTCTAATTTAATGAAATTCCTCTTATAAAAAGCGGAGAGTGTGAATTCATTATGAGAATCTTTCACCGTATTTAATTATAGGAAATGCAACAGTAAAATGAAAGGTACATGGACTGGAAAGGCTTCGAGTGACTTCAGCACAAGGTGAAGCCAAGTAGAAAACAGTCACTGGATAATAACAGCCTCAATATACTTCCCGTTCATTACTGTCATCAGAGCTTGTTTCTGCACTTTTAAATGATGGCACATGAATTAATAAACAGGTTTTAATTTTTCAATGATCTTTCATTGCTGTCCGCAGATTGTTTTCATAAAGATCTTGGAACAGAATTAAACAGTCTAAATGTAGCTTAGTGGCAATAAGGCTGAGTGCAATCTAATACCGGATATTCTATTAGCAATGCAGAATTTCTACTGTTCCTTCACTGGTGTTACAGAACCATCCATCACAAACGCCTCAGGCATGGCTGCGTTATCAAGGTCTTTCTTATGACTAGAAGAGCAAGAACATGTCAGCTCGTGGGATTTTGCCAAGGAATCATTCGCCTCTGGTTTTAAAATTATTCCACCAGACCAACAATTAGGCAATATATCACGCATATTTTTAACATTTTTTATCATTGTGAAATACAACCTATAGTCCTGTGAAATGCCAACACTCCTCACAGAATGAATGATTCAACAGCCTTTGAGTCAAATATCTCCACTCTTCTTCCCCCCCCCCCACCTTGTCATTATTTACAGTTTGCAAATATGTCAAATAAAAGAGTTTTAAAGATGCATTGTTGTGCTTTACAAAGCTAACACCACAACAGCTCAAGCAATAATCCATTTACTAAATGGATTTGCAACATTAACAACAACTTTCATTTACGTAGCACTTTTAATGTAGCAAAGTGTCTCCAAGGCATTACACAGGAGCAATATAGGCAAAAATTGCCACTGAGCACATGAGTCATTTGGATAGGTGACTAATTGTTTTGTCAAAGCGAGGTTAAATGATGCTTAAAAGGAGGAGAGTGTGTGGAATGTTGAAATGATTTGTTAGAGAGAATATAAGAGTTTAGGGCCTGGATGTCATGGCCACCAGTGGTGTGGCAATGGCTTTGGGGAGGGGGTGGGGGGGGGGGAGGTGTGAGGGGAAGAAGCCAGAACATTAGAAAGGCCCAGAGATCTGAGAGCATTATTGGGCTGAAGATGATTGCTCCATAGTTGAACAGCCTGTTAAAATGTGTTATCCAACACGAGGAATAGTTACTTGATCAAGATACCGAGAACTTGTAGAATCAAAGCTTTTGGCAGAGGTGAGAGGAATGAGAGAGGAATAGTAAGGTAAGACTGACAGGCTGGTATAATCAACGAGGTGATGCCACTATCATGTCTGCATTACAATCTTTAATCTTTAATTGGAAACAAAGAGAGACCAGCACTTTGCAAAATATGGAGTGTAATAGATCCAGCAACTGCATAAGTTTACCAGTGATTGATGGGCACTGTTTCCAGCAGTCATCAGAACAGACTGCTCTAGTCAAAGGATTCCATTGGGACACTCTTCAAATTGGCAACAGCATCATATTAACATACAATAATGAGAAAGTCATTGGATGGTTCTTACACTCAGGTAGCTGCAGCTATTTATAGATCCAAATTGTTTGCAGAAGTCACAGGCTTCTGTCCTATAAATTGTTCCATTACCATTCGTTGGAAGAATAAGAATGGTTCACTCTTTAAAGCCTAATACCTTCAATTCTTTGCAACCAATGAACTTTTAATGGAGCCACTATTAGATTGAAGTTGCTGCTGTTAATTGGGATTAAAATGATTCCTGTATATACTTTACTGATCACGTCCAATTCCTTAAGTGAAATAACGACAGCCAGTTTCCTGTAAAAGAGTTTGACCTTAATATCCCAGTGCAGACAATGAAGAGCTGAATTCGCTTTAGTACACTATGGCTCTTTAATAATAGTTAGTTTAGTTTTTAGTTTATTTTAGTGTCGCAAGTAGGCTTACATTAAAGTTACTGTGAAAATCCCCTGGTTGCCACACTCTGGCACCTGTTCGGGTACACTGAGGAGAATTTAGCATAGCCAGTGCATTTAACCAGCACGTCTTTCAGACTGTGGGAGGAAACCGGAGCACCCGGAGGAAACCCACGCAGACATGGGGAGAACGTGCAAACTCCACACAGTTTATTTCTCCTCTTGCTTGTCTTTTGGTAGATGACATCCTGCTGGAGGATCATTGATGATTCTCAGCTCCAACTTGATGGGGAATCTCCGAGGAAGTCATTTGCTCTGGTCTTAGGAATTGATTAGGCGGCACGGTGGCACAATGTTTAGCACTGCTGCCTCACAGCGCCAGGGGCATGGGTTCCATTCCCGGTGTGGGTCACTGTGCGCTGTCTGCACATTCTCCCCGTGTCTGCGTGGGCTTCCTCCGGGTGCTCTGGTTTCCTCCTGCAGTGCGAAAGACGTGCTGGTTAGGTGTATTAGCCATGCTAAATTCTCCCTCAGTGTACCCAAACAAGCGCCGGAGTGTGGCGACTGGGGGATTTTCACGGTAACTTCATTGCAGTGTTAATGTAAGCCAACTTTTTTTTATTTATTCATGGGACATGGGTGTAATTGGCTGGTCAGCATTTATTGCCCATCTCTAGTTGACCTTGGAGAGCAGTTGAGAGTCAACCACATTGCTGTGGCTCTGGAGTCACATGTAGGACAGACCAGGTAAGGACAGCAGATTTCCTTCCCTCAAGGACATTAGTGAACTAGATGGGTTTTCCTGACAATCGACAATGATTTTACGGTCATCAGTAGATTCTTAATTCCAGATATTTTTTATTGAATTCAAATTCCACTATCTGCTGCAGTAGGATTCGAACCCAGAGCACTAGCTGAGTTTCTGGATTAGTGATTATACCACTAGTCCATCGCTAGTGACACTAACAAACTTTTAGCTGATTTGCCCCAGAATATAAGATCCATTCAATCCATTCTGTCTCCGTTCTGGTGTTTTATCCGTCATTAAATGTTTCTCCTGACCTTCCCTTCTTTAATAATATGTTTCTAATTAAGTTCAGATGATGGCTGTTATTCTCTGGAAATAATAAGCAACAGTGGAATTAGGTGTGTGTAATTACTGTATTATCTGAATGTTATAACACTAAATTGTTTTGTGTAATCCCTTGATAAGATCGGAATTTGATTATTTATGTCTACAGATATAAATCTAAAAAGAGCACCCACAAACCTTCTTGCTACCATCGTATTAAAAACAGAAAATGCTGGATAAACGCAGCAGGTCTGGCAGCATCTGTGGAGAGAAACAGACTTAATGTTTTGGATCTAAATCACCCTTCTACAGAAGTTTGGGCGGCTCGGTGGCACAGTGGTTAGTACTGCTGCCTCACAACGCCAGGGACCCGGGTTTGATTCCTGGTTTGGGTCACTGACTGTGTGGAGTTTGCACATTTTCCCCGTGTCTGTGGGGGTTTCCTCCGGGCGCTCTGGTTTCCTCCCACAGTCTGAAAGATGTGCGGGTTAGGTGGGTTGGCCATGCTAAATTGCCCTTTAGTGTCAGGGGACATAGCTAGGGTAAATGCATGGGGTTATGGGAATAGGGCCTGGGGTGGGATTGTGGTTGGTGCAGACTTGATGGGTTGAATGGCCTCCTTCTGCGCTGTAGAATTCTATGATTCTATATAATTTAGATCTGAAATGTTAACTCTGTTTCCCTCTCCACAGATGCTGCTGAATTTATCCAGCATTTTCTGTTTTCATTTACGATTTCCAGCATCCCCGGTTTTTTGCTTTTATTTGAGTGCTACCATTGAAAATTATGTCAATATTGATTAGAGGGTGCTGGCTACCACAAGGAACAGCTGAGATAAATAATACAGATGCAATTAATGGAATGATGGATAAACGTCTAAAAATTGAGGTTAAAGACTAGAACAAGCATCTAATGGTAGGCTATGCTGTTAGGGTGAGATGAAAATGGTGGAAGAAGGCTTGTGTGGAGTATAAACTAAAAGATAAACCTATTGGGTTGCATGGGATCTTGCTGTGCCGTGGATTCTATAATTCTATGTAATTAGATTTTGCTGTGTCTATTGTCACAATGGATATGGTTGGTGGGTGGCTCCATAGAGTGCATTCCTGAGTCTCACTTTCCAAACCAGCCACCATCTTACATACAATATAAACACCTTGAGCGATTCATTAGTAGTAAAGAGCACACTTGTGTACACTTCCCGACATTCACGCTTCAGGCGTCACAGCGCACTTTGCCGATTCGCCCAAATTTTACATTGACAAAAAAAGGAGGGGATTTTCACTTCATTGCCGCGTTAATGTAAGCCTTACTTGGGATGCTAATAAATAAACTTTAAAGAGAAACAAATCAGAAAGGAAATCATACAAAATGTATTAATCAGAGGAAAGGCTGCTACAAGAAGGCTGTCAGTGAGAAACGGGGTAGCACGATGGCACAGTGGCTAGCACTGCTGCCTCACAGTGTCAGGAACCTGGGTTCGATTCCCAGCTTGGGTCACTGTCTATGTGGAGTTTGCACGTTCTCCCCGTGTCTGCGTGAGTTTCCTCCGGGTGCTCCGGTTTCCTCCCGCAGTCCAAAGATGTGCGGGTTAGGTGCATTGGTCATGCTAAATTCTCCCTCAGTATACCTGAACAGGCACCAGAGGGTGGCGACTAGGAGATTCTCACAGTACATTCATTGCAGTGTTAATGTAAGCCTACTTGTGACTAATAAGTGAACTTTAAAATAAAACTTTAAATAAAGGACATACATGACAACAAATCCTGAATGGCCACTCCAGAGACTTGACCAAGTAAGGAAGATAAAGGTAAACCAACTGGACACTATTTTTAGTGCAACTAAAAGTCATGTCTAGGTAAATTCTGCAGCATTGTAATCAGAATGAAAATAATGGAAGGCAGCATCTTATATTTTGACTGAAAGTTTATAGCTAAAAGTGGGATTCATGTTATAAGAAACTCTCGATGTATAAATTTCAATAAAAGCCGAAATTTTACCCGAGGATGGTCAGCAAACATATCGGAAATATTTGCTCTTGGAGGCAAACTGATGTCAAATGTCACTGGTTTTCTGTTATTTAGTGTAGGGGATTTGGTTAATTCTTTCCTTGGATTTTAATTCACTGAAGAGTTTTGTTTGTATTTTATGAATGAGCAATGCATTGGGAGGTCAACCAACATGATAGATGATTGCTGAGATTCCCCTCAAAAAAATCCAAGTGCCCAACGTGCAGGAAAACGGGAGTATTTCCAGCTGTTTTTTAGCATTCTTACCAGAGCGAATCTCCGACAGTCTGTGCAATTCAGAGTGCCTCAGTGTGGTTCACTCTGCTAAGTGGTGGGCGAGGTCTACTCCCGTTGGAAAGGCTGGCAGCATAGCTCTGAGTTCGCCACTACGCATGCGCTGATCTGTCAGTGGGGAGATCGGTGCATGCACAGTGTCTCACCAATGCCGGCCTCCCAATCACTGGCATTCCACAGAACCCCCTCTGATCAGCAACCTTCCAGTCTTCCTTCCCCCCCACCCCCCGATCGCTGGCCTCCTAGACCTCCCCAGGCCAGCCCCTATGTCCCCTCCTCCACCACCCCCCCCCCCACCCCGATGGCTGGCCCCCATTGCCTCTAGCATTCTCCCCCATGATCCCGATTGCAGAGTGGCAGCGGGTCTCTTCCCCCCCTCCTAAAACCAATTGGCCCTGCCCCCTTGGTATTGCCCAGTGCCTGGTGGGCAGTGCCGGTTTGCCCCTTGGGCAGTGCCAGGGCGAACCTCGCTGCTGGTGTCTCCCAGCCATGATGTTATTTCCATTGGTCTAAACTATAGCCTTAAATCGGAGTAGGTCTCCAATTTATTTTCTGTAATATATTCCCCATCACAATCTCCCATTTGACTCTGTTGGTTACGTGACAATTTCTATAACATAACCAATGCTTTGATTGTGAGAAATGTCACGGGTGATTTGCCAACTCAGACTTTGCGCATAATGTGCTCTTTCTGTCAGCTCGAGCCCTCCAACAGACACTTCCGAAATTGAGACATGATGAGTTGCCTCTTGAGTGAGCTTCTAGATGGTTGTGAACAGTCTTGTTCAAGTTCAGTCCGTTGTTAAGGAGAGAGGTGGAGTTGGTATCTAGGAAATAAAGCTTGTAATCGGGGCTGAAAACAATGGTTCCCAACATTCAATTGAAGGAAGTTTCTGCTTGTCCGGTATGGATGGTCCTGCGAGCAGTCTGATGATTTGGAGATGGCGGAGGATTCGATCGGAGGATTCAAGCAAGGTGGTAGTGAGGTGGAGCGGAGTGTTGTTGGTGTCCAAATGGGAACTGATGCTGTGTTTTTAAATGGTGCTGCCATTGTTGATAAGAAATAGGAGAGCGCCAAGGATGGATCCTGGTGGGATATTTGAGGTAACGATGTGAAAGCGGGATGAGAAGCCATTGCATGTGGCGCTCTGCCAGTGATTAGAAAGATAGAAATGGAACTGTGTTGAGTGCAGTCCCACCAAAGTGGAGAATGATGGAAAGGCATTTGAGGTGGTTTTCGTGGTCAACTGTGTGGAGGGCTGCGGACAAGTCAGGAAGAATAGGGAAGGCTAATTTACCCAAGTCACAGTCACACCATCATTTGAGACTTTAATAGGATTGTTTTGCTACTGTGGCATAGCAGAAATCTGATTGGGGAAGAATTTAAACATGGAGTTCCAGGACAGGTGGACCCAAATTTAGGAGGCAAAATGTGGTGGTGGGGTGGGATTGGAGTTGGAGATGGGCTGCAGTTGCCAGGGCAGAGGGAACAAGGATTGTTCTTTGGAGGAGAGGTGTTGTAATGGCAGTTTATGATGAAGGAGAAAGGGGCAGAATCTTTGGAGAGAGAACTTCACAATATCAGCTAATGTGGAAACCAGGAGGGAAAGCTACGAAAGGGCAAATGGGTGGAATACAGTGCAGCTAAATGTATTGGCTGCCTGTCACATGTTTGATGCTGGAGTCAACTAACTGTTGAGGGGAGTTCATAACGAGTGGTTGATGCACGGCCACTAATTTCTATCCAAGTAATCAACATGTTTCCTGAAACGCGTTGGAAGATTTTGTTGAGGTTTTGCTACAAAGAGAGGACAGACTTTGACCCACATACAGTTACAAAACACCGACAAACTTCTACAAAGCTGGTATGGCACAGCTACTCGATGAAGAATGAAATGTCTTAACGCTATGACCTTAACCAGGTCTTTATTCTCTGCTTAGGGATTATTGCCAAGTGTCTGTGCCTCTCTTCAAAACCCAGTAATGAAATACGTAATCCTGTCTGATGAGGCAACTGATGGAGGAAGTTGTGCAAAATTATACAGAAAGCACTTCTCTTGTCAAAAGCCTGTTGTTGAGTGTTGGCTAAAGCTGTACCCATCTGTCACAACACGCCAGGGGTTTTATTGGATCAGGAGACAAGCCATTGGTGCGTTGGGGGTAAAAATGGAAAGATTAATCCTTGATGAAAATATATATATTTTTTGTATCTTTTCTCATCAGAGAAGCTTAGTTTTGCAGCTGGCTGGGATCAGCTTGTACGTATTCCTGAGTGTGCGACCTCAAAACATTGACAGACGAGTGGTTTCCTATTTTCGGGACCGTGATGGTGCAGTGGGTACCAACTGCAACTTAGATTTACATCTAGATGTTGGGTCAATTCTTCAGCGCTAGCATCAGTGATTGGAAACGACCAATATTCACGATCACCTGGCATTCCTCTTCATTTCACACTTGGTCATTTTTCAGATGTAGCATTGCCAAAGCCTTGACAGGAAAGGAGAGGGGGTTTGAAAATTGAGTGCAATTAAGCTAAATGTTGCCCCATTTTCATTACAAAATGGTGGTCATCTCCCTTACTGGCTGTGCTTTTTAAAAATTCATTCATGAGATGTAGGCATTGCTGCCAAGGCCAGCGTTTTTATTGCCCATCCCTCATCGCCCTTGAACTGAGTGGTTTGCTTAGTGCTTTTAAGAGTCAACCACAATGACTTCATAAATCACAACTCCGTGTTTATTAGGTTAGCATTGGAAGTTATTCAGCCTGGGGTACAAGGTTTTCTCTGCTCACTCTCATTAACAAAGCGGGGAAGTTCCTTTCATCACCTTTTGGTAAATTAAAGGTCTGTTGCCAAAAGCAGCAAAAATCTGGAACCCCCATTTAATAATGAGCCTCGGGGTGGTTATCGATTAGTAATTATTGAAATTAAATCCCGTATCAGAATTTCAGAGAAAAGGTGAGAAACCCACCCCCTCCCCCCCCCCCCCCCCCCCCCCGCTTATCCAGTTAAAATGGGCCTATCTCACTCAGGTGGATTTCTTAACAAGATACTTATTTTTGATTGGAAAGGTTAACCCTGTTTCCAGTGGTTAGCACTGCTGCCTCACAGCGCTAGGAACATGGGTTCAAATCCGGACCCCGGTGACTGTGGAGTTTGCTTAGAATCCCTACATTCTCCCCGTGCCTGCTTGGGTTTCCTCCCACGGTGCAAAGATGTGCGGGTTAGGCTGATTGGCCGTGCTAAATTGCCCCTTAGTGTCAGGAGGATTAGCAGGTTAAATATGTGGGGTTAAGGGGATAGGGCCTGGGTGGGATTGTTGTCAGTGTAGACTCAATGGGCCGAATGGCCTCCTTCTGCACTCTAGGGATTCTATGATATCAGACTCCACGCTTACAGATTCCCCCACGTGTACTTTGGTACGTAAGAAGAGAGCTCCCTTCATAATGAAATGTTTCATACATTTCCACCACCTGCAGGTATCAACGCTGGTGTCTTTCTCTATGGGAACGAAGGTTACCACAGCACGAAGCATCTACTTCAGGATCTCTTCGAACCACTCCCAGGAGGACAAATTCCACCTCAGACAGTCAGTACGGAATGTCTTTATTAATGAAGAATTATAAGTATGTTCAAGGAGCAATGCTTGTCACTTCCCCCAATGGAAAGTAAGCATCAGTAGCCTCAGGGCTTCTCTTGTTTGTAAGTTGCTGCACCTGCTGCCCACCTGGGCCGCACACCTCCTAAATAAATTCAGATAAAAAAGCAAGTCCAAGAATTTTGAGCTTTAAATCTTCCCTATCCCCACTCACCCTGTCACACACTTTCACCATCGTTTGTAAATTGTTCACGGTTGCCGATTTTAACCAGGAATAACAGATGGGCTGGATAATCTTTTTCAATTCATTTGTGGGACATGGGCGTCGCTGGCTGGCCGGCATTTATTGCCCATCCCTAGTTGCCCTTAGAGGGCAGTTGAGGGTCAACCACAGGCTCTGGAGTCACATGTAGGTCAGACCCAGGTAAGGATGGCAGATTTCCTTCTCTAAAGGACATTAGTGAACCAGGTGGGTTTTTTCGACAATGGTCATCAGTAGATTCTTAATTCCAGATATTTTTTATTGATTTCAAATTCCAGCACTCCACCATTCGAACCCGGGTCCCCAGTTGAGTTTCTGTATTAATAGTCCAGCGATAATATCACTTGGGCATCTCGTCCCTGCGATGGGATTTAATCATAAATTAAATGTAGGAGCGCAGCCTGGGGTGATTAACCTTCCAGAGTTGGGCTGCTTAATTTGGGGAATATCTTCCACAACAGCCCTGGATGAGACCGGGTACTTGTCTCAACAAAAGCAACTTGCATTGATATAGAACCTTTGAGCTAGGAAAAGAATTGCAACTCTCTTTCTGCACAAAATGCACAGCTCCCTTTGGGAGCAGCCACAATGGTCCATTTTATAAATCTTCCTGACGGATAAACAATATTTCCCAGACGGCACGAAACCTCTGACCATCAGGAGTTCCACCAGAACAACCCCACATAATTACTGATGTCAACAGTTTGTTTGCTGCTGAGAGCTGTGTTTGACTTACAGTGCGTCACTTCAGGAAAGGTATCTGACTGACGCTTCTGGGTGCTTGTGTGTGCAGATGGCCGGGTCCATCCAACTGATTGCTCTTGGAAATCTGTAGAGCGTAGCAAATTGAATTCTGATGGCATTGGTTTCATCAGCGTGCTGCATTTTGTACATACTAATGCAGGCAAAAGGCAGGGAACTTGTCAATAATTCCACATAGAGTTGGCAGTGCCAATTCAATACTTCACCAGAGATGTGTATTAAGTACTAGTTTAAAAAAAAGTAATGCACTACAATCAGCACTTGGAGTTATATTGGGTGTCTTCTCATGTCATTGGGCCTCTATATCATTATACTGTGTGTGACAGCAGGCTTTGAGAATGGAAGATGGATTTTGCTGTTAGTTGAACTGTATTCAAACAGTGTGCAGTTTGAGCTCGTTATCTTTTCAAAACTTTCAGTATATTTTAAACACTTGTCGAATGCAGCATCGCTTTAGCACTGCAAATATTTCCGTGCAAAGTTATCTTCGCAACCATTGAACACCTTCACCAGAATACTGAAAGGCCTGGATAGAGTGGCCGTGGGGAAATATGTTTCCATTAGTAGCAGAGACTAGGATCCGAGGGCACAGCCTCAGAGTAAAAGGGAACGACCCTTTAGAACCAAGATGAGGAGTAATTTCTTCAGCCAGCGGGTGGTGAATCTGTGGAATTCACTGTCACAGAAGGCTGTGGAGACCAGGTCATTGAGTGGATTTAAGACGGAGATAGGTAGGTTCTTGATTGGTAAGGGGATCAAGGGTTACGGGGAAAAGGTGGAAGAATGGGGTTGAGGAACATATCAGCCATGTTTGAATGGCAGAGCAGACTTGATGGGCCGAATGGCCTAATTCTGCCCCTTTAACTCATGGTCTCAGTGTGAACTCCTGCAGTTTTATCAGCCTGAAATATGGAAGCATAAAAACTAGAAGCAGGAGGAGGCCATTCAGCCCTTCGAGCCTGCTCCACCATTCGTTTTGATCATGGCTGATCATCGAATCCAATATCCTTGATCCCTTTAGTCCCAAGAGCTTTATCTAATTTCGTCTTGAAATCAGTCAATGTTTTGACCTCAACTACACACAGTGGTAGTGAATTCACCACCTTCTGGGTGAAGAAATTTCTCCTCACCTCAGTTCTAAAAGGTTTATCCTCAAACTATGACCCCTAGTTCTGGACTCCCCTACCACTGGGAACATTCTTTCTGAATCCACCCTGTCTAACCCTGTTAAAATTTTATAAGTTTCTGTGAGACCCCCTCTCACTCTTCTAAACTCCAATGAATATAATCCTAACCGACTTAGTCTCTCCTCATATGACAGACCTGCCATCCCAGGAATCAGCCTGGTAAACCTTCGCTGTACTCCCTCTATAGCAAGGACATCCTTCCTCAGATAAGGACACCAAAACTGCACTCAATACTCCAGGTATGGCCTCACCAATGTCCTAACCAATTTCAGCAAAACATCCCTATCCCTATACTCAAATTCCCTCGCTATGAAGGCCAACATACCATTTGCTGCTTTTACTGCCTGCTGTACCTTCACGCTTACTTTCAGCGACTGATGCACGAGGACTCCAAGGTCTCGTTGAGTATCCACCTCTCTCAATTTACACCCATTCAAGTAATAATCTGTCATCCTATTAATGCTACCAAAGTGGATAACCTCACATTTATCCACATTATACAGCATCTGCCATGCGTATGCCCACTCACTCAGCCTGTCCAAATCACGCTGAAGCATCTCTGCATCCTCCTCACAGCTCATCCTCCCACCCAAGTTAATATCATCTGCAAATTTGGAGATAGGTTGTTACTGTAGGAAAGTTCTCCCAGTCATTAGTTGGTGCAGAAGATTTGGCCATCAGTCTATGGTGGGCAAAATGCTTTGTTTGTGCTAGAGGACTGGAGTTTGTGCTTCTGTGGTCCCTGCCAGAAGATGAGGCTTGTGGAGGTTGTTTGATATGACCGATTTGGACTTGCGTTTATGGTCAGAGAGCCTGCCAACACACACCATCTTGAATGATAGCCTTTTGGATGTGGTACCAGGTTGGTGCCAGTGGAATCGTACTCCAAAAAGACAGAGGGAAGAAAAGCAGAACAGGAAAGCCAAAATCAACGGCTACCATTCCATTAACAGCTATAACTACCATGGAAAGATGATTTGGAAATGAAGTCAGCAGAATAACTCAACCAAGAGACGATTCAGAATGTAGCGGTCCAAAACTAGAGGGCATAGGTTTAAGGTTTAGAAATTTAAAAGACCATAAGGCATAGGAGCAGAATTAGGCCACTCAGCCCATCGCCTCTGCTCCGCCATTCAATCATGGCATATTTTTCTTATCCTCATTCTCCTGCCTTTTCCCCATAACCCCAGATCCCCTTATTAATCAAGAACCTATCTATCTCTATCTTTAAAGACACTCAATGACCTGGCCTCCACAGCCTTCTGCGGCAAAGAGTTCCACAGATTCACCACTCTCTGGCAAATCTGTGGAAAAGGGACCTGAGGGGCAACTTTTTCACACATAGGGTGGTGCGTATATGGATGTTAAGAGAAAGGCCAAATGCAGGCAAATGGGACTAGTTCAATTTGAGTTGGGTTGAATGGCCTGTTTCTATACTATACATCTCCATGACTCTATGACTTACTAAAAATGACACTTGGGTTAAATGATTTTTAAAAAAGCATTGTTGAGAAGACATGTGGAAAAGTGCATCTCTTTTTTAAAACATTTTTGGAAGAGAACCAAACAGAAATCTCGTAAAGCCAATTTTCAGGATCTTCACTCTTTAATGCAATGTCACGTCTGGCTGTCAATAGGAGAATACAGGTCAGTAAAACCATCAGAAAGGCCAACAATAGTTTGGGTTTTATAAATTGGGATATTAAACACAAGAGGAAAGTAATAAAATGAAACTTGCGCCAAACAGCAGTTAGACCAAAGTTGTGTGTGTAGGACTGTGCATTATGGTGGAATTTAACGCTCTCCCACATGGTGAGTTTAATCGGATGGGAGGGCAGTGGGGACCACACCCCCTTCCTACCTCGGTCCTGAGATTGGGTTCACTACCCAGACGACCAAGAAGACAACCCAATGAACTTACCAGATGGTTCAAAGGTTCCTCCATGGAAGAAGACAATCCTCGGCTGCCTTCAAAGGAACAAGAACACAATCTGGTAGATTGGTTAAGTCAGTCTTTCTCTGAACTCAGCGATGACGACAGTAACTTTGACAGGGTGGCGGGCAGGATAGTGTCAATATTTAATGAATAAACATTGAAACATAGAAAATAGGAGCAGGAGGAGGCCATTTTCTTTCAAGCCTGCTCTGCCATTCATTATGATCATTGCTGATCATTTAACTCAGTAACCTTTTCCTGATTCCTTCCATATCCTTTGATCCCTTTAGCCTCTAGAGCTATATTTAACTCCTCCTTGAAAACAAACGCTGTTTTGGCCTCAGCTACTTTCTGCGGTAGGGAATTCCACAGGCTTACAACTTTCTGGGTGAAGAAATTTCTCCTCACCTCAGTCTTAAATGGTTTACTCCGTATCCTCAGACTGTGACCCCTGGTTCCAGACTCTTCCCTCAGGCCCCCTCATCAGGAACATCCTTCTTACATCTACCTTGTTTAGTCCTGTTAGAATTTTCTAGGTTTCTATGAGATTCCCTCCCTCATTCTTCCAAACTCATGTGAATATAATCCTAATAGACTCAATCTCTCCTCAATCTCTCCTCTCGGCACAACATCGTGGGCCGAAGGGCCTGTTCTGTGCTGTACTGTTCTATGTTCTATACGTCAGTCCCGCCATCCCAAGATTCAACCCGGTAAACCTTCACTACACTCCGTTTATACAAGGACATCCTTCCTCAGACAAGGACATCAAAACTGTACACAATAGTCCAGGTGTGATCTCACCAATGCCCTGTGCAATTCCATTAAAACTCCCTATACCTAACCCACACCTCTTTGAATCTTCAATCTTTCTTACTTGGATCTTTCTCTTCATTTTATTGGCCAATTAGTTTGGAAATATCTTCATTACTGATTAGCAGGTGCATGTAAATCAGGAAATTATTACTCGCTTGGGAAAGCATCTCTGGGGTGTAGAAAAGGTACACCTGCTTGACTGTGCGTACAGGCAGCCTCTTATGGAAACTATGATCGACAAGCTCTATGGAAACAGACTGACAAGCCCAGGGAGTGCCACAATATGTCCCCCCTAGTCAAAGGAGGTAGATTTTATCCTTCATTGCTATGGGACTCAGCGCATCATTACACAGACCACTGAATGCCATTGCCTTGACGATGCTTGCCCTACTCCCAGCATGGAAGTGTTTGATGCTGAAATCGAGTGAGAAGTATTGGAGTATTGTGTGAAATTTTCGTGTCCTTATCTGAGGAAGGATGTCTTTGCTATAGAGGGAGTACAGTGAAGCTTTACCAAGCTGATTCCTGGGATGGCAGGTCTATCATATGAGGAGAGAATAAGTCAGTTAGGATTATATTCACTGGAGTTTGGAAGAGTGCTGGATTTTCCCTCACATCTCTACTGATTCCTACATGTTTGTCCCCAATAGAAGATTTGCCTCCCATCTGATACCCCTTTCAATCTGCCTGCCTCTAGAAGTCGCAGTATGCTGTGGGAGCAATTAGGAGTATCTTAGATATCAGAAGGTATAATTGTATTGGATTTTGGCTCAGTGCCTCAGAACTTTGGCAAGGTTTTTAGCACTAACTCAGAGCTATTTGACCAGCCGAAGGCCTCCGATGGCCGTAGGTTAATGTTTTGTCTTGTTTGTCTTATAAATGATATTTCATGTTTTTAATAAATTTTAATTACATCCTGAGCTAAGCTCTTGCCTTTGTGAATTTAATTCTTTTGTTTTCTTAAGTTTTTAAGAAACCTCGACTACCAAGAGTGAGAGGGGATCTCACAGAAACTTACAAAATTCTAACAGGGTTAGACAGGGTAGATTCAGAAAGAATGTTCCCAATGGTGGGGGAGTCCAGAACTAGAGGGTCATAGTTTGAGGATAAGAGATAAACCTTTTGGGACTGAGGTGAGGAGAAATTTCTTCACCCAGAGGGTGGTGAATGTGTGGAATTCACTTTCACAGAAAGTAGTTGAGGCCAAAACGTTGTCTGATTTCAAGAAGAAATTAGATATCGCTCTTGGGGCTAAAGGGATCAAGGGGTATGGGGGGGAAGGCGGGATCAGGATATTGAATTCGATGATCAGCCATGGTCAAAATGAATGGCGGAGCAGGCTCGAAGGGCTGAATGGCCTCCTCCTTCTAGTTTCTGTCTTGTTTTATGAGAAAATTGGCAGAAGTTTTCCAATCTGCAGAACTGAGATCATTTTGCCTCAACAAGCACAAAAAAACCATTCAAATATCAGAAGTGAACTCTTTGTTCTATTCCAGCAAGTCTGGAGATTTTCTTGTCTATTTTTCCAGTAACTGCCACTTATCACAATTGCCACTTTAATTAAATTATGAAAGAAGTGGCCACTCTGCAGAACCATATTGCTAACACTTAAAAGATTCAAATGTTCCAGATTTCACATTGCTGCAAGTAGAGCCAGACTGGGCGAGTTCAAAATCAACTCATTACTATTTATACGGCTATTTATATGATAATTTGAAGGGTATGGATTTCAAGAACATATTCTTTTGTTAACAGGGAAAATGGCACTTTGCTCAATCTATTTAAAAAGGTATTTTCTGGCTCTTTTCACATTGTGTAACCTTTTGAAGAATAATAAATACCAGTCAATGCTCCTTCACATTATTCGGGTATAATTCCATTTTTTTCACCATTTCTTTTCCATCCATAAACAATGTTACACTTAAAATCCCATCAATATGAAATACAACATGTGTAGTGTACTGTGTACAAAGGTCTGTGATTTCTAGTCATGGCTGATGAATAGTGGAGCCTGCCCTTGTTTATTTTCTTGTACTGACTGAACTGAGGCAAGGTTCAATAGCCTTGAGCTAATTCTGAGGAACAGCGTTAGTGGCCGTTCACTGCCATTAAACATTCTCTTCTGAAGGAGTTTTAGATGCAGTTGGATTCACCTCTCGGAACACTTTACAAATCTATTTGGATTCTTAAATGTTCTCTATCAAATGACTGAACGATTTCAGAGTAGGAAGTCAAGGGAGCCATGAAGCTTAGATACCAAATAATTCTACTTTGCCAGAGAGTTGTTGACCAGAATTTTACCACCACGCCCTCGGGCAGGATTTTATGAGCCTCGCCTAAGCGTTATCTGTATTTCAAACCAAAAGCAGGAATTGTATTTGTACAGGCTCTTGCATGACCTTTATAGGATGTCCTAAAACACAATACAGCCAATGAAGCACTTACATGTTGTCACTGTTGTAATGGGTGACATGGTAGCACGGTGGTTAGCACTGCTGCCTCACAGCCCCAGGGACCCAGATTAGATTCTCGGCTTGGGTCACTGTCTGTGCAGAGTCTGCACATTCTCCCCATGTCTGCGTGGGTATCCTCCGGATGCTCTGGTTTCCTCCCACTGTCTGAAAGACGTGCTGGTTAGGTGCATTGGCCATGCTAAGTTCTCCCTCAGTGTACCTGAACAGGTCCCAGAGTGTGGCGACTAGGGGATTTTCACAGTAACTACATTACAGTGCTGGTGTAAGCCAACTTGCGACACTGATAAATAAACTTTAAATACAGGAAATATGACAGGCAATTTGCACACAGCAAGTTCCACAAGGCGCAGATTTTGTGATGTTCAGTGAGGAATATCTATAGGACGGGACACCAGAGATGCCTCATCATTCCCTTGAATAGCTCCGTGGCATCATTTACGTGCACCCAAGAAGGCAGGTGTTTCATCTTGCTTTAATGTCTCATCCAAAAGTCACCAGGTTCATTCTCTCCATGCTGTAATGATTAACTTGTCAAGGGAAAGGTTCCAAAGACCAATGGGATTAGTGGATAGCTACAAATGTCTTTGCTGAGTTCACTGTGCTTTTTGTTTCCTCATTCAGAAACCTTTTTCACAACTTCCCATCAAACATTGGAAGTACCTCATCTGTAATTGGCTGATTTTTGTCCCAGAAAACTGATAAGGTTTGAACTTATATCAGCAAATTGCATATTCTGGATTGGATATGTAATGTGGCAAATTAATTTGGCATAGTGGTTAAAATTTAAAGTTTATTTATTAGTGTCACAAGCAGGCTTACATTAACACTGCAATGAAGTTACTGTGAAAATGCCCTAGTTGCCACACTCCGGCACCTGTTCGGGTACACTGAGGGAGAATTTAGCATGGCCAATGCACCCAACCAGCACATCTTTCAGACTGTGGGAGGAAACCGGAGCACCCGGAGGGAATCCATGCAGACACGGGGAAAACGTGAAAACTCACTCAGACAGTGACCCAAGCCAGGAATTGAACCCAGGTCCCTGGCACTGTGAGGTAGTAGTACTAACCACTGTGCCACGCTGCATTAGCATTGGCTGCCTCACAGCGCCAGGGACCTGGGTTTAATTTCAACCTTGAGTCACTGTGTGCGGTTTGCATGTTCTCCCTGTGCCTCTGTAGGTTTCCTCCCACACTCCAAAGATGTGCAGGTTAGGTGGATTAGCCACCCTAAAATGTCAGGGGGATTAGCAGGGTAAATACGTGGGATTATGGTGATAGGGCCTGGGTGGAATTGTTGTCAATGCAGGCTCGATGGGCCGAATGGCCTCCTTCTGCTCTGTAGGGATTCTATGATCTGGAGGTCAATGTTAGACGATTCTGTTATTGTGTGACAGTAGCTGTCAGCATTGTGAGGTCTGCTAAAACAGGCCCAGTCACATGATTTCAGCACAACATAGATTCTGCTGCATTAACTGCTGGCCCCTTTCCTTTCCTCCATTAACCACATCCAAAATGCAATACAAACCTGGTAAACAAAATGGCTACTTCATCGGACAGTTGGGATGTGCAACCAATAGGAGCCCCAATCCAGCTTGCATATTTACTTGCCAGGAGCACCGCACCCCTCCTTTGTTTATTTATTAGTCACAGATAGGCTTACATTAACACTGTAATGAAGTTACTGTGAAAATCCCCTAGTCGCCACACTCTGGCACCTGTTCGGGTACACAGAGAGAATTTAGCATGGCCAATGTACCTAACCCGCACATCACTGAATTGTGGGAGGAAATCGGGGCACCCAGAGGAAACCCACGCAGACACGGGGAGAACGTGCAAACCCCACACAGACAGTGACCCAAGCTGGGAATCGAACCCGGGTTCCTGGCGCTGTGAGGCAGCAGTGCTAACCACTGTGAACCGCTTGGCCAGGTCAATGGATTGTGTTTGAGACAACAGACCCAATGTCCTACTGTTAATTCATTGCTTCAGAGAATGGCTTCCTAATCAGCTGGGCATCCTGACTGACTTGTTCCCCAAGTTAGCTGGCAACAAAGTGAGGGGAATATTATTGACTAATACTTTCCTCCCTCGTCTCAATGGACAAACATTCCTGTCGTACTTTCCCCTTTGGAAGTTTTGCGTGGCTTCCTCATTTACAGCCAGAATGCAGGCTAAAATGTGATCATCAAGCTGCCTGTGGAGTATCTACCAGCTTCTTGCAGTGGCCTCAACCTGGTCTTACTCTTAAGATAAAACTACATCGTCTCAATCTTCATATTAAGGAGATCTGTTGAAAGCAAAAAGAAAATGGCCGGCAGAGGTTTTCAAGTGAAGTGTGCCGCAGCGAGGTATTATCCTTGTTCTGCTCCTGCTAAATTAATTTTCAAAACAATTGTTATCCATCACTTCTATTGCACACTGTTACTGCATTATTGCAAAGGGCTGCAAACCTATTTCACTGGAATATTATGGGCCAACAGGGATATCTTGGCACGTCTCTGAATGACAAAAGGGATATTATCTTAACTTTAATTGGCCCTGGTTGATTTCAATGAGGCACAGGTTTTCATCTGTGAACTCAGATGCTGTTTATTGAATTTCCACTCATTTATTAGTCGCTCTGGAAATGAAGAAGCCAAGGTACTTTCTCACGGAAATACATTTAATCAGCGTTGGCTGGTCTCGAAAGCCCTTCATAATATAATCACATTCACGTTGAAAGATCAGCTCTTTCTGTTTTGCGATTGTGTTACTTTAATTTCTCCTTCCTTCAGATTATCGCACACATCGCTTTTCCCTCAGAAACGGCCGCCAATTAGTTTTGGAGTTCAGGGCACAGAGTTGTTTTCCGTGAGGTACATTTTTTTGTTTATTCAATTGTGGGACATGGGCGTCGCTGGCTAGGTCAGCATTTATTGCCCATCCCTAGTTGCCCTGAGAATATGGTGGTGAGCTGCCGCCTTGAATCGTTGAATCGCTGCAGTTCACATGCTGTGGGTTGATCCACAATGGTGTTAGGGACGGAATTCCGGGATTTGCGAAGGGAAGGTGATATATTTCTAAGTCAGGATGGTGAGCGTCTTGGAGGGGAGCTTGTAGGTGATGGTATTCCCATGTATCTGCTGGCCTTGTCCTTCTAGACGAACTCTAGATGAGTTCAGTAAATTGTAAATATACATTAGGCTATGCCTAGGAATAGGAGTGTCCGCCATGTTTAGTATCTTTAACCCCTCGAGGTTTCAGTTGCAGTGAGGTGTGAAGCATCTCAGCCCACAAGTTTTTCCTTCTGGGACATAGTAGTTTGCCTATTTTTAATTTGCAAATAACAAACAGGTGCTTCTACTTTGGGTGGGGATCCCCAAACAGTACCCAGCCAGTGGAGAGATCCGCACTCAGGCACACACCTGAGCTTCTTCCAAAACATTCCCATGCCATCGGGACTTCCTCCGCTTTTTGCCAGACTTTCCAAACTTCCCTCCCCCACAAAACATAGATGGGAAGGCAAGTGGTGATGACTTGCCAGATGTTTATTGCAGAAACAGGCCCTTAATTGGACATTACATCTGTGGGCAGGTGGTCTGGCTGCTGCCTTAGCTGCCCACATATTATGGGGGATAGCTCGGGGAGGGGGTGTGTGGGCAGGCAGGGGAATTGGCTATTTTACGCGTCCTCCCGCACCTGCACCTCCCCCCCCCCCCCCCCCCCCCCCCCGGCACCTGAAAATACACCAGCCGGGAGCTGTAAAATTAATCATAGAATCCCTACAGTGCAGAAGGAGAGCGCCATTGAGTCTGCGCCGACCACAATCCCACCCAGGTCCTATTCCTATAACCCCTCATAGTTGCCCTGCTAACCCCTGACACTAGGGTTAGCATAGCAAATCTACCTAACCCACGCATCTTTGGACTGTGGGAGGAAACTAGCAGTAAGAAGTTTAACAACACCAGGTTAAAGTCCAACAGGTTTATTTGGGTAGCAAAAGCCACACAAGCTTTCGGAGCCTTAAGCCCCTTCTTCAGGCTTAAGGCTCCGAAAGCTTGTGTGGCTTTTGCTACCAAATAAACCTGTTGGACTTTAACCTGGTGTTGTTAAACTTCTTACTGTATTTACCCCAGTCCAATGCCGGCATCTCCACATCAGGAAACTAGCACCCAGAGGAAACCCACGCAGACAAGGGGAGAATGTGCAGACTCCACACAGACAGTGACCCAAGGCTGCAATTGAACCCTGGTCCCTGGCGCTATAAGAAGTTTAACAACACCAGGTTAAAGTCCAACAGGTTTATTTGGTAGCAAAGCTTTCGGAGCTGCAAGCCCCTTCTTCAGGTGAGTGGGAATTCTGTTCACAAACAGAGCATATAAAGACACAAACTCAATTTACATGAATAATGGTTGGAATTTTGTCTGCTTTCTTGCATCTTTGTAGAAACTTGATGTCTGTGTCGATATGCGCGATCTTCTTGGAGATCCTCTCCACTTGGAGCTGGCAGTTTGCGGTGTCTATGGTAGTCATGATGTGGAGATGCCGGCGTTGGACTGGGGTAAACACAGGTGCTAACCACTGTGCCACCACGCTGCCCAAACTCTCCCCTTTGTGTTTTATATTTCCTGTAGTTGGTAAAGGAAACAAAAATTCAAATTTGCACCATGTTATTTCCAATATATTAAAGAGATTAAGCTACATTAAGCCAAATTAGGCATAGCTAGGAAGATTTGGACACTAATTAAGCACCATCTGTGTTCGCTGTCCTGTGAAAGTGCAGTGTTTGGATTACAGCATCTTCTGCCTGAGAGCAGACATCTTCGCAATGGCCATAGTCTCATCCAAAACTGGTTCTTCCTCAAGAGAGTCCATTCCTGGGTAATGATCTTGTTGCTAATAGAAGCATTCACAAGAAGCTGGGGTGATGACATCTGAGAGAATTCCAAACTTGTGTGTGTACAACACCGGTCCACCTGAAATGTCAGCCAGACAGAGAGCTGAACAACGCGTGCTACACAACGCAGGGGAGAGCACAGAGCAGTGTATACAGGGCTGCACCTAGCTCCCATTGAAACCTTCAGCCCTCTTAGAAAATCAGCACAGGCTTTAATAAATCCCATACATAATGACATTTGTTGGACTTCAACATCATATTTTATTCTTGCTTGAATATTCCGATTACTTCGTGCAGTGGGAAACATCACGAGTTGTTCCTGAGGGCATATTCCAGGAAAGAGATAGGGAATCTTGGTGAAATGGTGCGGCAACAATAATCTCTCCCTCAATGTCAGTAAAATGAAAGAAATAGTCATCGACTTCAGGAAGCGTAGTGGAGAACATGCCCCTGTCTATATCAATGGGGATGAAATGGAGATGGTCGAGAGCCTTAAGTTTCGAGGTGTCCAGATCACCAACAACCTGTCCTGGTCTCTCTAACGGATTCTATAGTTAAGAAAGCCCACCAATGCCTCTACTTTCTCAGGAGGCTAAGGAATTTCTGCATGTGCACTATGACTCTCAACAATTTTTACCAATGCTCTATAGAAAGTATCCTTTCCGGATGTGTCACAGCTTGGTATGGCTCCTGCACTGACCAAGACCGCAAGAAACTATAGCCCAGTCCATCACACAAACCAGCCTCCCATCCAATGATCTACACTTCCCGCTGCCTTGGAAAAGCAGCCAGCATAATCTAGGACACCACACACCCTGGACATTCTCTCTTCCACTTTCTTCCATAGGGAAAACGATACAAAAGCCTGGGATCACGTACCAACCGACTCAAGAACAACTTCTTCCCTGCTGCCATCGGACTTTCGGATGGACTTACCTTATATTAAGTTGATCTTTCTCTGCACCCTAGCTATGACAGTAACACTACATTCTGCACCCTCTTCTTTCCTTCTCCCCTCTATCGAATGGTATGCTTTGTATAGCGCGCAAGAGACAATACTTTTCACGGTATTCCAATACATGTGACAATAATAAATCAAATCAAATTTTCTTTGGCAGAGTGAGTCCTATTTGAGACTTGCTAATGGATATAGGAAAGATATAAATGTATACAGTGCCGTTGACCACCTCAGGATTTCCTGCCACTAAAGGTTATAGACAAGCTCCCCATCAGACTCTCTCCTCATTCACTAACCCTTTGCAGGATGTGATTTTATATTCCTGACATTGGACTCGAGGATTCAGCAAGTGAGAAACATAAATTAGCTAAATTAAAGAGGAAGTCATCAGTAATCCTTATACAAATTAAACAATAAAAATTCAATTTGTGTCTCTTTTTTCACAGGTTTGGAATGAGTGCTGATGCTCCAGTGGCTGTTTTGCAGTTGTGTGGATTTGCATATGCCTGTTTCAAATACGTGGGCATGTTTTGTATCCCAACGCTGTGCTGGTGGGATTATAGTGCGGGAATCACATAAAGAGCTGACCTTGTGTGTTATTGCAAAGTCACTGCTTTTCCATTTGTACACTATGAAACCTACCTCCAATGGCCCCAGTGCGGTGGGCAATCATTGATATCTGGCCAGGGTTAAGGGCTGCCAGCAGATTTTAAAGCAATGTAGCCATTTATCTATAAGTGGTCCTATAACAATTGCTTCAATATTTCCAAAGGGTGAAAGCTCTGTTTAAATACTTGTCAGCTTTTCTAAGGCTGTATGGAGGAAGGAAGGAAGTACGAACCCAGTGTGGAGATTAAAGTCAGTGGGTAATGTGTGCTGTCACTGAATTCTATTTGATCCTGGGCAGGATGGACATAGTGCCTTTGCGATTAGCCTGTTTTTCATGCCAATATCCTATCCCCACAGATGGCAACTTAGCTGCCTGGCAAGAATTGCGGGCCAGTTCCATGTAGTTAAGTTTATTTACTTATTTCATTCATTTGTGGGACATGGGCGTCGCCGGCTGGCCAGTATTTATTGGAAGAAGTTTAACAACACCAGGTTAAAGTCCAACAGGTTTATTTGGTAGCAAATGCCACACAAGCTTTCGGAGCCCCAAGCCCCTTCTTCAGGTGAGCAATAATTTCTTCACTCACGTGAAGAAGGGGCTTGGGGCTCCAAAAGCTTGTGTGGCTTTTGCTACCAAATAAACCTGTTGGATTTTAACCTGGTGTTGGTAAACTTCTTACTGTGTTTACCCCAGTCCAACACCGGCATCTCCACATCAGTATTTATTGCCCATCTCTAGTTGCCTGAGGACAGTTGAGAGTCAACCACATTGCTGTGGCTCTGGAGTCACATGTAGGCCAGACCAGGTAAGGACAGCAGATTTCCTTCCCTAAAAGGCATTAGTGAACCAGATGGGTTTTTCCGACAATCGACAATGGTTTCATGGTCATCAGTAGATTCTTAATTCCAGATATTTTTTATTGAATTCAAATTTCACCATCTGCCGCAGTGGGATTCAAACCTGGGTCCCCAGAACATTAGCTGAGTTTCTGGATTAATGGTCTAGCGATAATACCATTAGGCCATCCCCTCCCCATAAATAGGCTCAAATTAACACTGCAATGAAGTTACTGTGAAAATCCCCTAGTCACCACACTCCGGTGCCTGTTCAGGTACACAGAGGAACAATTTAGCCTGGCCAATGCACCTAACCAGTACATCTTTCAGGCTGTGGGAGGAAACAGGAGCACCCGGAGGAAACCCATGCAGACACAGGAAGAACATGCAGACTCCGCACGGACAGTGACCCAAGCCGGGAATCGAACCCGGGTCCCTGGCGCTGTGAGGCAGCAATACCAACTCCTGTGCCACCGTGCTGCCCGTGTATTGTGGTCTTGCAGAAAGGGTGCATACTCTATCTGGAGGATCTGGGAACAGATGTGGGAAAAATGGCATAGTTTAAAGAACAAGTTGCGACTGTTCACTGATGCTACAAATCAGGTGGATGAGCCAAGTGTGCATTACTGTAAGGTGTTGCCTGTCATCTTGTTCCCTAATTATTGTGTATCCATGCCAAACTCTCTCACAAGCTTTCTCATAGTATTTCATCCTATACTTCAGTGAACCTGCACTCAACCTTGAAGTTCCAATTAAAATGTCTGGGCGAACAACCAATTTCCAATTGTTTCACGCTTCAGCTTATTGCAACATGATCCAGCTGCATGATTCACAGTCGCTTCCTAACACCTAGGACAGGCTTCAGGTTGCGGGTTTGTCATTATGGATGTATTCCTTCACTTTACAGCAGAATGGCAAGATGATGCAGAATATAATGAAACATGTTCATACTACTGAAAAATCACAAGCCTCTGACTCACTTGCGGGGGTGGCTGCCCTGCAGTAAAAGTGGATAAAACCATAGGTGAAGATCACCTTTCATCCTGTTTTTGTACACAGTGCACATTCAGTGTCACACAGGCATAATCATGACCAGAGGGAAGCCCTGAAATCCCATTGTGTTTATTGCCTTCACTCTCCGGCTCTCCTGCTTGTAGCTCTCCTTAACTCATACCTGTTAATTCATGCTTAATTTACATTGGGTTCTGCACAATCCAAATGGGACTTCAAACCGGAAGCAGGAAAAAATGTCGGCAAGTCAGCTTGGAAGAAACACATCCAAAAACTGTTGGTAGTTCACGGTGAGCTCCTGATTTGCAGAGGGGCAGGAATTTACAGCTTTAAGTTTTGATTCCTCTACTGTTTTCCCATTACCCACTGTTAAAATTGATAATTCACACTGAGGCAGTGTCGTTCAAGGGTAATCTGCCTTCCTGTAGTTGTTTCTTCTGCTATGTGTCAATGTACCTCACTTCAGAGCTGCACAATCAGATCTGATTCCCAATCTGTCTTCCAACTCATGGTAGTTGTTCCTGGATTCTGACAAAAAAACAAGATCCATCAGTCTGTTTTCCACTCCTTCATTTGCTGATTTGACCAACTCTGGTGCCGCCACTCCCTATTTTAATGTTTCAGTTTGCCCCACATCCACCTTAAGGTATTTAAATGTATCCTTTCATTAAGCTTGCACTGTTCTAACATTGCCTGGCAAATGATGAGTCCCAAGGCCTCTGCTTATTAATTCGTACAGTGCTTGGAGATGTGAGAAAATAGTCAGGGTCACTCACTCTTTTAGTTTTGAGGCACGTTGATATATAACCCACCCTCTATTTAGCTTTGATTTCAAATACTGGAGTCTCAATCCAGATCTTGCCAAAGATATTTTGATTTGATTTGATTTATTATTGCCACATGTATTAACATAGTGAAAAGTATTATTTCCTGCAGCTATACAGACAAAGCATACCGTTCATAGAGAAGGAAAAGAGAGGGTGCAGAATGTAGTGTTACAGTCATAGCTAGGGTCTGGCGAGAGATCAGCTCAGTGCGAGGTAGGTCCATTCAAAAGCCTGATGGCAGCAGGGAAGAAGCTGTTCTTGAGTCGGTCCAAGGCTGATCTCAGATCTTCAGCGTCACCCATTGGGATATGTAATCACTGGAGTGCTACCAGAAACCTGGTGTGGGATCTTCCCGTCCCGCCTGCCATGAGAATCGGAGCATGCGGGGGCGCAGACCACCCAAAGTTCCGTTGAACATGGGCGGGATTTTCCGGTTTTGGGGTGAGTGCAGCTGGAAAATCCCACCCCTGCAGTCTTGTGTTCCACCTAAACTGACTGAATCTAAGACTTTCATCTATAGAGGGCTTGTTTTTATCGAGTGAATTGTATAAAATTAAAATCTTATTTATGATTGGTGCATTTACAAACCACATTATAAAAAAGATACCCATGAAATAATTGTCCCTCAGAACAGAAGGCCAGTTGACCCCTTGGGTCTTTTGAAGAGCATCCTGTTCGTTCCACTCCTCCACTCTTTCCCAATATCCCAGCAATTATTTTCTCCTTCGAGTAGCTATCTAATTCTCTTTTGAAAGTTACCATTGATTCTGTGTCCACCACTGTCAGGCAGTGTGTAATAACTCCAGGAGTCGGCTGTAAAGGAATGGTGCTTTATTGCACAAAATAAAATAAAGCAAAACAAGTCTGTGGTGAACACAAACCGGTCCCAACCAGGAAGTTCACCCATGGACCCACTCAGGGGCCTGCTCATAAAGGGCTCGGGATATGAGTTCCACCTGGTAAGGGAATTACCAATCACCCGGGAACTTGTATTCTATGAGTCCGACAGAGAGGCCAATCATGGATTCTTCGTGTAACTTGAGGTTTATCACTCAGTGTCTTTTCTACTAGCCATTGCATAACAAATATTTCCTCGGGTTGTATCCAGTTCTTTTGCCAATTAATCTCTATGGTTATTCACCCTTCAGCCATTGGAATCAGCTTTATTTATTCAGTCTGAAGTCTTCATGATTTAAACAACTCGTATCAAGTGGTGGCACGGTGGCGCAGTGGTTAGCACTGCTGCCTCACAGCGCCAGGGACCTGGGTTCAATTCCCGGCTTGGGTCACTGTCTGTGTGGAGTTAGCACGTTCTCCCCGTGTCTGTGTGGGTTTCCTCCGGGTGCTCCGGTTTCCTCCCACAGTCCAAAGACATGCTGGTTAGGTGGATTGGCCATGCTAAATTCTCCCTCAGTGTACCTGAACAGGCATGTGGCGACTAGGGGATTTTCACAGTAACTCCATTACAGTGTGAACGTAAGCCTACTTGTGACTAGTAAATAAACTTTACTTTAAAAGTCTCTTCCTATCCTTCAACTCTTAATAAGAACAACCCTAGCTTCTCCAGCCTCTCCGCATCGCTGTACTCCCTCATCTCTGGGACCGTTTGCGTAAATCTCTTCTGTACCCTTCCCAAACCATCTACCCACCCCCCCAAACCACACCCCCCTCCCCCAACCCCCACCCCCCACCCTCCCAATGTCCTTCCTTAAAAGCATGGCGCCGAGTATTGGACATTGCAATCCTGTATTCCATTAAATCAGAAATCAGTAAGTACATGGGGAATTAGCCACACACACACACTACGTGTGTCATCGAATTGTGTTTTCAGTTGTTTCCTTTTGATAAATGACAGATAAAGAAATTCAGTCTGAGGCCAGTGGGGGGGTCTCGGCTCTGTTTGAGTTCTGTGTAACAGAGCAATTTATCTGTGACAAGCTTTGTGTGAAATGTCAATCCATTGAGTTCCCAGAAGGTACTTAGCAGAAACAACTGAAAATGTTATGTGAAGAATAACAGATATTACTGTTGGTGGAGACAAAGTGAGCCCAGGGAACCCAGAAAAAGCTTTCAAATTATTTTGACAAAGGAGCATCTGATTTTTGAAAAAAAACCTTTCTGCTTCATTCAAGAAGGGAAGAAAATTGGAAGGGAAAAAGAGAAAGCACTTCTAATGCGAACAATAAAAGTATGAATTACAGTATTCCACCACTAGATTGTCTAATCTATGATGTGTGTGACCTCTGCTCATCCTTTCACAGTTGAGGGAAAATCACAAGTCTGCATGTTAACGTGGGGCCCAATTTTACCAAACTTTTGCACCTGTTTTCGGGCGCGAAATCATGGTGAAGTTGGGCGTCGGGCCTAAAACGCGGTCCAGACCCGACCCAAGGCCAATCGCGCCTTTACCAATGGCCGATCCGGGCGCCGATCCGGCGCACGCCCGAATCGGCCAGCGGGCCGATTTAAATGCATTTGCATGCATTTAAATCGGCATAATGAAGCCCGCGCCCAACTTACCCAAGGATTCCCACTTTACGAGGCTCCGATCCGATCGGCGCCCGTGCATTTACCATGTTGCTGAATTCAAGTCCGATAGGGCTTCAACTCAGCAACTGAACCGCTGAATCGCCCCCGACGACCCTTCGCGGACCGCCCCCGTGAACCACCCCAGCAGCCCATGCCGCTACCCCCCCCCCGATCAGACCACCGCCAGCAGCCCCCCCCCCCCCACCCCGGGGATCGGACCCCCCGGGCCCCCGACCTACCTTGATCGCTAGTGTCCGTCGAAAGCATCTTGCGATCCTGGATCCTGGCCTTGCTCCGGGGGTCCTGATGTGTAGAATGACGTCTCTTCCCTGAGGGGTGGGGGGGGTAGGGGGGGATGTGACATCTCTTCCCTGAAGGGGGCGGTGGGGGGGGATGTGACGTCTCTTCCCTGAGGGGTTGGGGGGGGGGGATGCAGTTGACCCCTTGGGGGGGGGACCCCCCCCTCAGGGAAGAGATGTCACATCCCCTCCTACCCCCCCGCCCCCCCCCCCCCCCCCCCAACCAGGGAAGAGACGTCAGATTCCCCCCCCCCCAGGGAAGAGATGTCACACCCCTCCCCACCCCCCCACCCCCCGCCAGGGAAAGTCAAAGGCAGTGCAGACGTCAGTGCTGTCAGCGCTGCCTTTGACTTTCGCGCTCGGGCGCGCTGAGTGCTGACGGCCCCGGACTGCGCATGCGCAGGTCGGTGCTCCGACAGATGCAAATCCGCTAGGCCCCGCCCACTGGACCCGCGCCCAAAAAAGGCGTATGGGGGCACTGGAGTGCGGCTGCCGGGCGCGGGTTTGATTTACGACCGCACCCGGCACTTAGAGCCGATTTGGTAAAATCGGCCCCGTGGTGTCAGAGATCAAGCTCCAATGTTAAACCTTCGATGATATCTAGACTGTTCAAGCCAGGCAAAACAAACATCATTTGTTTCCACTGTTGCTTCCTGTAGCGTTTCGCATCAAGTCGTCCTGATTTGCAGGAATTTACGATTTGCATTAAAAATGATAACTATGTACAGCTCCATGACCTGGATTCAAATTGGCACAAGTTTTAGATTGGTGAAACTGGGACTTTGACAACCTGACCATTTCTTCTTTGACAGAGAGATTCAACGTGTTCCCTCCCAATGCCCTTGAAACAGCAATGAGTAGTGGGCAGCGACAGTGCAGTAACAGCGAAGATTAGTACAGGGGACAATTAACCAGTGCAGTAATTCTGAAGATTGGGTTCAGGACAAGCGAAGTTCATCTCTCTGACCGATTGGCTGCTTCTGAGCTACAAAGTGGTGCCACTTAACTCTCAGCCATGAAGTAGATGCTGCTTAATTCTTAGCTTTGGTTCTGCTCCCCCCCCCCAGTCAAGCCTCACTGGTGTTAGACTAATCTCTTCAGTTATAACGATAACCATAAAATGTATGTGTATTGGGGATCAAACAGCTGGTATCCATTGAGTAGGACAAATACAGAGAGGCAGATTAAAAATAATAATACATGACGAAATATATTGCTTTAATATATGACTAGCCAGTTAATTATCACCAGTACAATAGAGGGTGGTGGTGCTGTGATCTAGTGCTGACCTCTATCCTGGAGCCTGGGTGAGGAGTCCTCAGCCTTCCATCCTGGAATTGGGATCCAAATGTGAGCAGGAATGAGCAACTCGTTCACAGAATTCTGTGTGGTGCCGGGTTAGATCGATTGAAGCAACCTCGAATGCTGTGATAATTGAGCACATTCGCTAGCTGTGATTGAGAACAGTTCATACTAATTGGAAAATGGTTAGGCCACAAACATTAGAACCAGACTCCACCTACAGAGGGGGTAGGGACAAATAGTCTGCACTTAGGTTAATTTCCAAAACCTAATATAACACATGTTGTACACAGACAGATTCCTGGGGAGCGATTCTCCCATCCCCTGCGCTAATTTTCTAGTGCATTGGTCCGGGAGAATCGAGTTGGAGGGTGAATTGCGGGCTTCCCACGAGCGTTCGTGCCCCGCTAGAGCAGAAGGTGCTGGAAATTGGTGGGGAGGCGGGGCGAGCATTTAAATGATCTTTTAAATATCATTTAAATACTATTAGCAGGCCCGGGACTGAATTCTTCGGGCCAGCGAGCCTCTCCCACTCTGCCAGAGTGTTTCATTCGAGTGCGGTTCACAGTAGCTCCCCATCTCTGGGGAGCTAGCGGCCTGACCTCGCTGGAGTGAAGAGGGGGCAATCGGGAACCCTCAGGGGGTTGGGTGGTGGTGGGGCCCTCTGGGCTTGGACACCCTGGCAGTGTCAGCCTGTGCTCCCAAGAGGCAAAGTGCCCATGCCCATGGGGAATCATGGCACTGCGCATCAGGCATTGGGCAGTGCCAAGGTGGCAGGGCCTGATGGGGGCGGGGATTGGGGGGATTGGTCGGGCTGCCAGCTGCCACTCTGCATTGGGATCGATGTGGGCAGGAGGGAGGCCAGTGATAAGTTTGGGCTGAGAGCCAGGGGTAGGCGGGCGGGGGTGTCTGCACTGCCGGGGGGGGGGGATGCGGGGGGGAATTGGCATTACAGGGGTGGGGTAGGGGGGCTGCAGATTGGAGCGGTCCATGACGGGGGGGTGGGTGGGAATGGTCGAGTCGGCCACGATCGGGCCGTGGAGGTGGTTGGGGGGGGGGGCAGCACTGCGGGAGTCCCGGGCTGGCCAGTGATGGAGCTGGTTTCAGCCTCCTGGGCAGGAATAGGCCTCACCCACTGAAAGCTGATGAGATTCACGCTGATGCCCTCTGCAGGGCACAGAGTGCGGGAGATTTTAGTGTGAACTCCCACCGAAAAAACCAACCTGAATTACTCCAGTTTTCCTGCAAATTCAACACTTAGAGTTTTTTGGGAGAGTTCTGTGCCAGGCTTCTCCTTTCTAGATGGATGTCTGGTGCCTTCGAGGAGACTGCTTAATTGGTGGCAACTGTTGTTTCCATCAGTGCTGAGGCAATGGTACGCCTGGTGCCCCCCCCCCTCAGTTTCACTCACCTGAACAACAGAATTTCAGTGGTACGGAAGGATGTTTGCGTGATTGTCTCTGTACGTGCTGAGGCTGAAGGTAGCACATTGGACTTATACTCAAGACATTAGGTCATTGCAAACTGCACTCAACCATAACTCAATCAGGATTATCTTGCATTCAACACTTGGCTAGCAGTGCTAGCATCTGCAGCTAGCTGACGGGCAACAGCAAGAGCTGGCAGTAGTGCGATTATGAAAGATGTCATCCACAGAAGAGTGGAATTGTGCTCCAACGATCCACTGCCATTTGTCTGGGACACTGCCTCAGCAATCAAAGAACAAAGAACAAAGAACAATACAGCACAGGAACAGGCCCTTCGGCCCTCCAAGCCCGCGCCGCTCCCTGGTCCAACTAGACCATTCTTTTGTATCCCTCCATTCCCACTCCGTTCATATGGCTGTCTAGATAAGTCTTAAACGTTCCCAGTGTGTCCGCCTCCACCACCTTGCCTGGCAGCGCATTCCAGGCCCCCACCACCCTCTGTGTAAAATATGTCCTTCTGATATCTGTGTTAAACCTCCCCCCCTTCACCTTGAACCTATGACCCCTCGTGAACGTCACCACCGACCTGGGGAAAAGCTTCCCACCGTTCACCCTATCTATGCCTTTCATAATTTTATACACCTCTATTAAGTCTCCCCTCATCCTCCGTCTTTCCAGGGAGAACAATCCCAGTTTACCCAATCTCTCCTCATAACTAAGCCCCTCCATACCAGGCAACATCCTGGTAAACCTCCTCTGTACTCTCTCCAAAGCCTCCACGTCCTTCTGGTAGTGTGGCGACCAGAACTGGACGCAGTATTCCAAATGCGGCCGAAGCAACGTTCTATACAACCGCAACATCAGACCCCAAATTTTATACTCTATGCTCCGTCCTATAAAGGCAAGCATGCCATATGCCTTCTTCACCACCTTCTCCACCTGTGACGTCACCTTCAAGGATCTGTGGACTTGCACACCCAGGTCCCTCTGCGTATCTACACCCTTTATGGTTCTGCCATTTATCGTATAGCTCCTCCCTACATTATTTCTACCAAAATGCATCACTTCGCATTTATCAGGATTGAACTCCATCTGCCATTTCTTTGCCCAAATTTCCAGCCTATCTATATCCTTCTGTAGCTTCTGACAATGCTCCTCACTATCTGCAAGTCCTGCCAATTTTGTGTCGTCCGCAAACTTACTGATCACCCCACTTACACCTTCTTCCAGATCGTTTATATAAATCACAAACAGCAGAGGTCCCAATACAGAGCCCTGCAGAACACCACTAGTCACAGGCCTCCAGCCGGAAAAACACCCTTCCACTACCACCCTCTGACTTCTGTGACCAAGCCAGTTCTCCACCCATCTAGCCACCTCCCCCTTTATCCCATGAGATCCAACCTTTTTCACCAGCCTACCATGAGGGACTTTGTCAAACGCTTTACTAAAGTCCATATAGACGACATCCACGGCCCTTCCCTCGTCAACCATTCTGGTCACTTCTTCAAAAAACTCCACCAGGTTAGTGAGGCATGACCTCCCTCTCACAAAACCATGCTGACTATCGTTGATGAGTTTATTCCTTTCTAAATGCGCATACATCCTATCTCTAAGAATCTTCTCCAACAACTTCCCCACCACGGACGTCAAGCTCACCGGCCTATAATTACCCGGGTTATCCTTCCTACCCTTCTTAAATAACGGGGCCACATTAGCTATCCTCCAATCCTCTGGGACCTCACCTGCGTCCAGTGACGAGACAAAGATTTGTGTCAGAGGCCCAGCGATTTCATCTCTCGTCTCCCTGAGCAGCCTTGGATAGATTCCATCAGGCCCTGGGGATTTGTCAGTCTTTATATTCTCTAACAAACCTAACACTTCCTCCCTTGTAATGGAGATTTTCTCCAACGGTTCAACACTCCCCTCCGAGACACTCCCAGTCAACACATCCCTCTCCTTTGTGAATACCGACGCAAAGTATTCGTTTAGGATCTCCCCTACTTCTTTGGGCTCCAAGCATAATTCCCCACTTTTGTCCACAGAATCCTAGTAATATGTTGCAGTACAGATTGATGGACTGCAATGAAATTCTGGAAACCCCTCTGGGCACTGGTATTCATTGCAGGCTCGGACCTGGAGAGATGGGAGGGACTTGCCAGCAAGGATAAAAATTTGAAATTGAGACGTTGTTTGACAAAGAACCAAAGTAAGTCAGAGAGTGAGGTAAGTCAGGTAAGTGAACGGGCTTTGACATGAGTAAGGACTTGGACAGCAGCTTTTGGATGGTCTGAAGTTCATGGGTGATAGGATATGGGGAAAAGACTAGGATGCAATGGAATGGTCAAATTAAATGTGGGTGGCACAATGGTTAGCACTGCTGCCTCACAGCGCCAGGGACCCGGGTTTGCACATTCTCCCCATGTCCGCGTGGGTTTCCTCCGGGTACTCCAGTTTCCTCCCACAGCCCAAAAGACGTGCTGGTTAGGTGAATTGGCCATGTTAAATTCTCCCTCAGTGTACCTGAACATACGCTGGAGTGTGGCAACTAGGGGATTTTCATTGTTAATGTAAGCTTACTTGTGACACTAATAAAATAAACTTTAAATTCTGGAGGTAACAAAGGCATGAATGAGGACTGCAGCAGCAAATGACTGAGACAGGGAGGTGGAGGTGGGAAAAGGTGGTCTTATTAATGGCGTGGATAAAAGAGTAGGGGGCTTGCAGAGAAGGAAATGGAAGGGGTCCATGACTCATGATATTTTAACTGCCTCCTCTTAACTTGTTCAAAAAAGTATTTTGTGAAACACCTTCTAAAATCATAAAATCCCTACAGTGCAGAAGGAAGCCATTTGGTTCATCGACTCTACACCGACTCTCGGACAGAGTATCTTACCCAGGCCCTATCCCCATAACCCCATGTATTTTCTTTGCTTAATGCCCTTAACCTGCACATCGTTGGACACTAAGGGCAACGTGGCATAGCAATCCACCTAACTTGCAAATGCTTGGACTTGTTTCTGAATCTGTAATGGTTTCTGGAATTTCCTTCATTGCCTTTATCAATCCAAACAGTCACTTTCTCAGAAAATTCTATTAAATTTGTCAAAGGTGATTTACTGGGAACAAATTCATGTTGATTATCCTTGATGAACCTGTACATTTTTTTATGGTTTCTAATTTGTTCTCAAATTATAGTTTCTAAGAGTTTGCCAAAAATGATATTAGACCAACTGATGGTGAATATTTTATTTTTTTATTGATTGCTACTTTGCAATCCGTAGGTCCCTACAGTGCAGAAGGAGTCCATTCAGCCCATTGAGTTGATACCAATATTCTGAAAGAGCATCTTAAGCAGTCCCTCCCCTCCATCCCCTTAACCCCACACATTTGGCCCATTGAGCCTGCACTGGCAACAATCCCACCCAGCCCCTATCCCCGTAACCCCACGTATTTACCCTGCTCATCCCCCTAACCTACACATTTTGGGACACTAAGGGGCAATTTAGCATGGCCAATCAACCTAACCTGCACATCTTTGGACTGTGGAAGGAAACCGGAGCACCCGAAGGAAACCCACGCAGACACGGGGAGCAGGTGCAAACTCCACACGGACAGTGACCCGAAATTGAACCCGGGTCCCTGGCGCTGCTAACCACTGTGCCACCATGCTGCCCCATTTGTTGAATCAAATAAGATTCTAAAAGAGCTAAGGAAGATGCCGAGAGGCAGTTTTCCCCTAGCTGGAGAATTTAGATTAGGGGCATTGTCTTAGATTGTTGAGAACTTTTGGAATTCCCAAACCCCAGAGAGCTGCAGATATCCAATCATTGAGTATTCAAGGAATTTTGGACTCTCAGGTGATCAGCGATATGGAGAGCAGGCAGGAAATTGGAATAGATGTGGAAGATAATCCATGAAAGGTGAAATCATTTGAATCATTTATTGAATGGTGGAGCAGGATTTAGGGCCCATGTTGCCTACTTAATCTTTTATTCCATATGTTCTTACATTGTAAAAAGTATTGTGATTGAATCAAGAAGTTCAGGCTGGTTTATTGGTCTTTTTCATAATTCTGTATTGCTCCCAGTAAATTCTTGAGGAACTTGGTATCTGGCGTGTAAAATATAATTTAAATCGTGCTCTAATAAGTCTAATTTATTGTCGCATTTTACTGGATGTTAATCCACTGAGTTCCTCGTGGCCTGTTCATGAACCATCTTCACCACAGCAAGCAATTTGACACACATTTCTGCCTCTGTCGAGCACAGACTGCCACAGCTGTCCTTGTCCCATCATACTCCATTGAAGAAGTACCAAACAGCACTTACTTGATAGGGGCAGAAAGGCATGAAGTCTCAGATTAATGTTGTCATTTAAACAATCGCACACTCTGTGCTTTCTGTTGTACAGAAGTAAAATTAAATGGTCAAGGCTCATTGGTTCCCACCATCACTTGCATCCCCAAAGGACCCTTGAAGCAACCACACAGAAGAAAATTCAACACCGCGGCAAGTGACATGGCTGGAAAATTTCACACAACAGGTATTTACACTGGAAATAATTCAGTGTTTTGAGACAGAAAGTGTATTTATCTAAGTGACAGCTAGCCCTGGAAGACAGATGGGGCTTCTCGATGTTAAAGCGAGTGCTGGAGTTTTGGGACAAAGCTGTAATAGAATGAAATTCAGCTTAAATGGTAGGTTTTGGGCAATAGCGACGGGCTCATTAACCAGGCCCCAGGGTTTGAGTTGCTTTCTTGTAAAAGTAGGGGCTCAGGTTGCAAACTTCAAAAGCTTTTGTTACCTGGAGGCCAGGAATATAGATCCTGACATCATTAGACCTGGCCACAACAATCCCCATGCTACAAAAGGGGTTGATTCTCAGGCTGTGTTGAATGAAGTCATTACAGCTTGGGCAAGTAAGTGTCGTGATGCCTTCAGTGGAGATGTGTGGGGGGAAGTTTTTTCACACAGAGGGTGTTGGGAGCCTGGCATGCACTGCCAAGTGAGGTGGTTGAGGCAGATATGTCAGCGACGTTTAAACTTATTTGGATAGACACATGAACAGGCGGGGAATAGAGGGATACAAGTGGTTGATCTAGATAGGGCAATGTGATTGGTGCAGGCTTGAAGGGCCAAAGGGCCTGTCCCTGTGCTGTACTGTTCTTTGTCCTTTGATACTGATGCGCGATTGATTCACACGAGAGACAAGGTCGTACCCGGGAATAAAGGCTTTTATTCACAACAAGAATAGAGCACACTGCTTAACAATACTATCCCAGACTAAGGGCTACTAGGAAGTAGCAGTGACCTTTATACCCCTGTAAGAAGGCGGAGCCAAACGGAGTGTACCACAGAACAATGCTAACAGGTGGAACACCCCAACCCTAACCCCAACAGCAACAAGAGTAACATATGTACAAGTACCCATAGTGGTAACCATCTATGGTTCACCACAGATACAAACCGTCACAGCTGAATGTAGTGTTTTCAGCATTGCTGGCTTCAGGGAAGTCGATATATATCTGACTCCTTGTCCAACATCAAGTTCTTGATAGCCGACAGTTCATCATATTCAGTACTTGCATATCACTGGCACTAACACCTTCAGCTCCCTTACCTATCCAATCAGACTGAGGATGGTGATGCACATACTTGACGTTTTGGTTAACCCCAAGCTGACCTTCACAGTGCACATCAACAAGACTAGTCTCCCTCCCCCCAGAATGTTACCCACTTGTACCAACGCCTCTCGTGTGGTCTTCCATCAATGATATGTTTGAATTCACTCTCCGGCTTCCACACTTGTTCAACTTCAGAAAATCCCATTCTCTGAGCAACCTTTTAAATCCTGGAGAACAATCGATGCCTGACCTGGGTCATTTCCACTGGTTCCTCGTATCCTAACAAATCAAGATATCCAAATCACTTCATAGTATAATCTGGTCCCACTTTGATTATATTTTCCAATCATGACCGGAATGTTACCGTCTTGCCCGCCCAGGCTCGCAGAACAGCATTTCCTGGTGGCCTCAGGTGGGATCTTACGCGCCTCGGGCGGGCGAGACAGTAACATTCCGCCACATGTCTCTCACTCGCCACCCTCGATAGTTCTTCTTGACTATCTTTTGACCCCCACAACCTCTTTAATGCTTTCTGGAACTCTTTGCTAACACCACATTGCCTTGCCTTCAAGAATGATCCCTGGAATGAAGAGCTTGTCATATGAGGAGCAGTTGAGGACTCTGGGTCTGCACACATTGGAGTTTAGAAAGATATGGGGGGATCTTACTGAAACTTACAGGATACTGCGAGGCCTGGATAGAGTGGAGAGGATGTTTCCACTAGTAGGAAAAACTAGAACCAGAGGGCACAACCTCACGCTAAAGGGACGATCCTTTAAAACAGAGATGGAAGAATTTCTTCAGGCAGAGAGTGGTGAATGTGTGGAACTCTTTGCCACAGAAGGCTGTGGAGGCCAGGACATTGAGTTTCTTTAAGACAGAGATAGATAGGTTCTTGATTAATAAGGGGATCAGGGGTTACGGGGAAAAGGCAGGAGAATGGGGGTGAGAAAAATATCAGCCATGATTGAATGGCGGAGCAGATTCGATGGGCCGAGTGGCTTAATTCTGCTCCTATGTCTTATGCTCTCCCTCTCTGGTATACCATACTATAAGCCCCGATACTTTTTCTTTCCTGCTTTATGCCTTCTTGTCCCCACCGTAAAGCACCCTGGAACATTGGTTAATGAGGAACATCACATAACTGCAGGTTGCCGTAATAATCAAGCTGACATTGAAATTCTCCTGAAAAATGATGATTGTACAAATGATGACCAACTCAAGCTGCCACCTCAGTGATTAACATTGCAATCTGCTCGATGAACAGCAAGGGAAATACATTAACACTAATTATTTTTTGCAAGAGAGTAATTTCTGATGGCTCTGGGCTGTTGACAAATGTAAAACTCCATCAGTGTTATTATTTTTCTGCTAAGTTTTCATTCATTGCCCTATGTTCTACTCAAACTGTGTGCTGTCATTTTATCTTCCCACGTTAAATATTCTTCATTCCCCCTTGGGATCTTGTTCCCTGCACGATCACGTCCAGCCTCTTACACTGATTCCTGATTTTCCCTCCATTGTATGTTAACCACAAGGACTGAACGCCTAAACTTATCAGAAGTTTGTCACTTCACGGCTGAGTTATTTATTCTCTCTTTGTGATCCTGGCCTATTTTTTTGCTCCCTTTCACAAATCTCCCCACGTATTCTGCCCCTCTCACATCATGATGCCATCAAGTCTTTTACAAAGAATTGTCATGAATGAGCATCTTTATCCCTGTCTTATTTCTCTTGCTTTTGAGAGGTTATTATTTAATCTAATCACAAAAAGAGTGGATGTGAGTGGAGGAATTACACAAACTATTGGTGTGAGGGTAACAAAGTGGCACTGATTATTTTAATGTTCTGTAAATTCTTCAATGAAATGAAGGGTTGACGCTGTTTTCCTTAACTTAAAATAAGAAACATAGGAAACAAGTGACTGTCGGTTTTTTAATTGAATGTTGTAGTTTTTAGAACTCATTAATCCCTCTATAATGACCCACCAGTATTCTGTAATATAACAATCTCCTGATTTAGCTGTTCATGCACCCTGTAATCAGGTATGTCAATTACATTTATATTACAGCAAACAACACTATCAGGTTACGTTCTCATATGTCTATCCTCGTTTTAGTAAGGAGTGAAAAGCAGAAGTTTCCAAACAATGAATGCGAGGCCTTTTCCATAAGACCATAAGACATAGGAGCAGAATTAGGCCACTCGGCCCATCGAGTCTGCTCCGACATTCAATCATGGCTGATATTTTTCTCATCCCCATTCTCCTGCCTTTTCTCCATAACCCCTGATCCCCTTATTAATCATGAACCTACCTATCTCTGTCTTAAAGACACTCAATGACCTGGCCACCACAGCCTTCTGCGGCAAAGAGTTCCACAGATTCACCACTCTCTGGCTGAAGAAATTCCTCCTCATCTCTGTTTTAAAGGATCGTCCCTTTAGCCTGAGGTTGTGCCATCTGGTTCTAGTTTTCCTAGTAGTGGAAACATCCTCTCCACGTCCACTCTATCCAAGCCTCACAGTATCCTGTAAGTTTCAATAAGATCCCCCCTCATCCTTCTAAACTCCAATGAGTACAGACGCAGAGTCCTCAACTGTTTTCCTGAACCTCACTGATTTCTGCATTCCATATTCCCTCATCTTTAATTAATCTCCTCCCTCCGTTATTTTCTTCCTTTCCTCACAACATACCGTGGCTTGTGATTCCTCTGCAATATCCCAGAACGTCAAATAAACTTTGGCATCATGTAGTCCGAAGACCCACTCAAACTTGTGTTTGAGGATCAACTTGGTACATTGAGGCAACAGGCCAGGTGCCTGGGTACATTTAGGAAGATGACAAAGCTGATATATTAGCCTGACTAGTACAAGCTAGGGCCTGACGTTGAGAAGCATGGGTGCCATACGTACCCTGCATTGTGTTGTCTGCTCTGAACTCAGGCTTTGTGGTTGAGTGGCAGGGGAGGTTGAGGGGGGTTGGAGTAGAGACGTCAGAGGGGAAGCCCACTACTATCTGTGAAGATGAGGAGAAAGGGACAGCTATGGGGAGGTTATTCCAACAGAGATTAGCCAAGGTTTGAACTGAAAAAAAATGGAAACTACTGGATTTCATAGCTCGAGACTAACCAGAAAGAAAGAAGCAAATGCGACGTGAGAAAAAACTTATTTCCCACAGCGAGTAGTTTGGGTCTGGAATGCACTGCCTGGAAGTGTGGTGGAGGCAGGTTCAATTGAAGCATTCAAGAGGGCACAAGATGATTATTTGAATTGAAACAATGTCCAGGGGTACGGGGAAAAGGCAGGGAAGTCCAGTCAACTATGATACTCGGTTGGAGAGCCGGTGCAGATACGATGGACCGAATGGCCTCCTTCTGTACTGTAACAATTCTGTGATCTGAGCATTCCTCTACTATCTGGAACCCTGTTGTGTGTTTCTGTTGCTCTGTACGTTATTGGAAACATCATAAAATAGATTAAAGTCTGGAAGTACAATCTGTTCAGTTGCAACTCATGCAAAAATAAGCCAGCTGCTTGATTTTACACTAACCTCATTTCACCAGAGTGCTTAGCAATTAAGTCTACTGGAAGATTGGCAGAACCAACACATGAGAACATGTGAGATGGGCACAGTATGCCGTTTAAATCCTAAGGAGGTCTTATTGTTTACACCCCAGGTTATACTTCCACATGCTTCAATATTGGGCAGCTACAGGCAAACTCTTGACCACATGAGAAACAGGGTCCACTTATGAAGCCAGTCAGTCACTTATCCTGAGAAAATAGCTACGACAAATACTAAATTTGTAACAAATATGTTCAGTACTTAGCTTATTCTAAATAACAGTAAGAAGTTTAACAACACCAGGTTAAAGTCCAACAGGTTTATTTGGTAGCAAAAGCCACACAAACTTTCGGAGCTCCAAGCCCCTTCTTCAGGTGGCAGTGGTGCAGGGGTATTGTCACTGGATGAGAGATCTCGGGACCCAGGTTTGAATCCCACCATGGCAGATTGTGAAATTTGAATTGTATAAAAGTCTGGACAGTTTAATGGTGATCGTGAAAGCATTGCTGATTATCAGAAAAACCCATCTAGTTCACTAATCCCCTTTAAAGGAGAAAATCTGCTGTCGTTACCTGATCTGGCCTACACTTGACTCCAGACCCACAGCAATGTGGTTGATTCTTAACTGCCCTCTGAAATGGCCTAGCTATCCGTTCGGTTCAAGAGCAACTAGGGATGGGCAATAAATGCTGGCCCAGCCAGTGATGCCCATATCCCTTGAATACATAGAGAAAGAAAATGACTCTGAAGAGATTTTGGCACATGTAGAATCCCTAGAGTGCAGAGGGAGGCCTTTCGGCCCATCGAGTCTACACCGGCCCTCTGAAAGAGCATCTAGCACCACCCCACCCCCTGGCCTATTCCCCCTAATCTTGTGCATTTCTCATGGCTCATCCACCTAACCTGCACATCATTGGAGTGTGGGAGGAAACTGGAGCACTAAGAGGAAACACACGCAGATACAGGGAGAATGTACAAACTCCACAGAGACAGTCAAGCAAGCTGGGAATCGAACCCGGGTCCCTGGTGCTGTGAGGTAGTAGTGCTAACCACTGTGCCACAGTGCTGCTTACTTAAAAACTGCTGAACATTATTGGATTAATTGAAGACTCTCGGCATAAACCAGTTCCTAACAAGTACATGTTGCATCAGCAGATGTTTGCACTGGCCAGGCTAATATATCAACTGTGTCATCTTTCTAAATGTACCCAGACACCTAAACTGTTGCTTCAATGTATCAGGTGTATCCTCAGTAACCACTGTGCCACCGTGCTGCCCATATGTGTTCAGTGCAATTACTGGAGCAGTTATCTGCTGTTCATTTTATTTAGCAATTAGAATTTTAAATGCTGTTCATGGGAGGTCACATGGGACTGGGTGCGTTAAAATAAATAAGAATAAGTAAAATGAAATATTACACTGCCACTGAACAGAGTCCCTGCTCCCACCATCAAGTACATAGCCTGATATAATGCCAATCAGCTGGAATTATTGAAACCTGGCTAAGCAAAGTGCAATTACAATAGGTTCACAGCACAGATTGTATTAGCTCTGTGGAGGGGAAGAAGATTTTCTGAATCAAACATTTCAAAACAACAGAAATTAGTTGTGATGTACGCACACATGGGAAAATATTGTGTAAAAGAATGAAAGATACAGAAGACTTTCTATCTACAACAAGCTGTGATTTTACCTGATTCCCTATTCCATCTGGCACATGGACAGCCAGCTAGACATGTCACATTAGCAGTGAACATTGGGCAGCAGAGATTTTTGTAATAAAGCCTAGTTGAGCTGACAATATTATACATTGGAATACGGTATCCGTACTCAATAAGAAATGCTCGGATTTTATTTAAATGAGAGTTGGAATATGCCTTTAAGGGATATCAGCGTGACATAGAGCGTGCCAGGTGATCCAGTCTTAGTTTCACTTTTGCTTTCGAGCAGAGCACGCACGCACAGCTCTGCTGTTTCCGTGGCTATATTCGCTGCCAGGTATTCCTGGAAAGGGAGCATGCAGTGTCTGCTGGTGCCATCAAGTCCTTCCATGCACACTGGGCACTGCAGGAACCGGGGGATTTGTTTTGGTATTTTAAGACTCCTCTGAGATTCCATTTGTTTTGAGGCAGTATCCCTTTAAGGGCCTGCCTTTTAATTTCTCCCTCAGTTTGTTGATTCAGTTTATTTGGTTACCCAAACGAGGCATGCCTCTGCTGCTGATGTCTTCAAGTTTTGTCTCCATGTCTATCTATTCTCATGTGCCTAGTCTAAATAAATGAACACACAATGTGCTTACCCAATTCCTTCGAGTGATTTTTAAAATTCATTCATTCATGGGATATGGGCATCGCTGGCTGGCCAGCTTTTGTTGTGATGTGGAGCTGCCGGCGTTGGACTGGGGTGAACACAGTAAGAAGTCTCACAACACCAGGTTAAAGTCCAACAGGTTTATTTGGTAGCAAATACCATAAGCTTTCGGAGCACTGCTCCTTCGTCAGATGGAGTGGAAATGTGCTCTCAAACAGTGCAAACAGACAGAATCAAGTTGCAGAATACTGATTAGAATGCGAATCCTACAGCCAGCCAGGTCTTAAAGGTACAGACAATGAGGGTGGAGGGAACATTAAACACAGGTTAAAGAGATGTGTATTGTCTCCAGACAGAACAGCTAGTGAGATTCTGCAAGCCCAGGAGGCAAGCTGTGGGGGTTACTGATAATATGACATAAATCCAACATCCCGGTTTAGGCCGTCCTCATGTGTGCGGAACTTGGCTATCAGTTTCTGCTCAGTGACTCTGCGCCGTCGTGTGTCGTGAAGGCCGCCTTGGAGAACGCTTACCCGAATATCAGAGGCTGAATGCCCGTGACTGCTGAAGTGCTCCCCCACAGGAAGAGAACAGTCTCGACTGGTGATTGTCGAGCGGTGTTCATTCATCCGTTGTTGTAGCATCTGCATGGCTTCCCCAATGTACCATGCCTCGGGACATCATTTCCTGCAGCGTATCAGGTAGACAATGTTGGCCGAGTTGCAAGAGTAGGTACCGTGTACCTGGTAGATGGTGTTCTCATGTGAGATGATGGCATCCGTTCTGTCTGGAGACAGCTGTTCTGTCTGGAGACAATACACATCTCTTTAACTTGTGTTTAATGCTCCCTCCACCCACATTGTCTGTACCTTTAAGACCTGGCTGGTTGTAGGGATTCGCATTCTAATCAGTACTCTGCAACTTGATTTTGTGTCTCTGTGCACTGTTTGAGAGCACATTTCCACTCCATCTGACGAAGGAGCAGTGCTCCGAAAGCTTATGGTATTTGCTACCAAATAAACCTGTTGGACTTTAACCTGGTGTTGTGAGACTTCTTACAGCTTTTGTTGCCCATACCTAGTTGCCCTAGAACTGAGTGGCTTGCTAAGCCATTTCAGAGGACAGTTGAAAGTCAACCACAATTCTGTTGTTCTGGAGTCACATGTAGGCCAGCCCAGGTAAGGACGGCAGATTTCCTTCCCTAAAGGACATTAGTGAATCAGATGGATTTTTCCGACAATGGTTTCATGGTCATCAGTAGATTCTTAATTCCCAATATTTTTGATTGAATTCAAATTCCACTATCTGCCGTGGTGGGATTCGAACCCGAGTCCTCAGAGCATTAGCTGAGTTTCAGGATTAATAGTCTAGTGATAATACCACTAGGCCATCGCCTCCCCGTAAGACTGGTGTCTTTCTATCAGGATAAAAAGACAACAAGGAGGCCCTGCAGTTAGGATTGGCAGTCCTTCCACACACTGTTCCTCTTCATTATTGGACTCCCACTAAGAATCACAGAATCGTTACGGTGCAGAAGAAGGCCATTCAGCCCATTGTGTCTGCACTGGTTCTCCTAATGAGCATCATGACTGAGTCCCAATCTCTGCCCTCTTTCCCGTAACCCTGCACATTGTTGCTGCACCAGCCTCCGCCACACAGCCAGACCCCGAGCACTCACTGTGTCAAAATGGTTTTTTTTGCTTCTTTTACAGATTGATTTAAATCTGTGCCCTTCAATGTAGACAACTTCCCGCTCCTCACAAGCACACACACACACACACACACACACACACACACACACACACACACACACACACACACACACACACACACACACACACACACACACACAGATGCCAGATAAAGCAAGCAAGTCTGCAGACTTTCTCCCCATTCTCTGTATATCCACAGGTCAATCGACCTTTGCGTGGTCCGCCCCCCTGTCACTACGATTCCCCAGAGTCTGCTGGGTGAGATGTTCATTGTGTTCCTTTGTCTTAACGGTAGATGGTAATCAGTCATTGGATGCTTTTCAAAGTATCATGTCTGGAAACACAGGAAGGGGGGTCCCGTTATCCCTTCGAGAAACACCACACAGCCATTCCTGTCAGTCGCTAACTATATTATCAGCGTTTGTGTCCATTTTAAAATATAAAACTCACGTCTTTTTAAAGTGCAGTATTTCTGTGTATAATTCCATGTTTTTTGCTCCATTACAATAACAGGGTTTAAAAACATCATTCTCTGGAAATGTGAACATAGTTGGTGAAAAACATTAAAAAGAAGCTGCATTTGGGGTTTTTAAAACTGGGACGTAAAGTGGTAATGAAGAGTTTATCAGAATGGGACTAAATCATAATGCTCATTAGGAGAGCTGGTACAGAATCGATGGGCTGAATGGTCTTTTTGGCACTGTAACAATTCTGATAGACTTTGGTTAGGCCATAGTTAGAATCATAGAGTGTGCTTTTGGCACATCACCCACAGAAAGGACGTTAAAACAATGGAGTGTGCACAGCAGAGATTCATTAGCTCAATATTGTAGATAGGAAACTCTGGGTGGAGTGTTCCCGTCTCGCCCGCCATGGGAATTGTAGTGGGCGTTGGGGGGCAGGGAGGACGACCATGCAAAGGTCTGTTGAGCACAGGCGGGATTTTCCGGTCTTGGGGCAAGCATGGCTGGAAAGTCTTGCCCACTAGCTCTGTAATGGCAGAAACTGGGATTATTTCCACAGGAGCAGAAAACATGAAGAGGAGATTTAATCGAGCCTTTTTATAGTATTAAAGATGTGCAGAGGGAAAGATTATTGACTCCGGTTGATGATTCAGTGTAGAGGGATCAAAAATTTCAAATTATCACGATCAAATGGAAAGAGATGGGGAGCTATTCCTTCACACAGTGGGGTGCTGGGACAGTGTCACAGTGTGTGTTTGAAGTAGAGAACACCATACCATTTATGGAACGATTGGATACTGTTTGAAGCAGATGAAGATGCAAGAATATCGGCTGGAAATTTACTGCCCTACCCACCACGGGAATTGGAGCGGGTGAGGGGTGGACAACGGGAAGGTCCGTTGACCTCGGGTGGGATTTTCTGGTTTCAGGACAAGCAAGGCCATAAAATCCTGCTCATAGAGTGAGTATAGGGTGGTTTGTTTAGCTTCGGATTGACACAGTCACCGGAATTTTCCTGTCCCGCCCGCCACGGGAATCGTAGTGGGCGGGAGTCTGGACCATACAAAGGTCCATTGACCTCGGGCAGGTTTTTTGGTTTTGGGGTGAAGGCGGCCAGAAAATCCCACCTAATGAGTCCAAAGGCTTCCATAGAAACATGGAAAATAGGAACAGGAGTAGGCCATTCAGCCCTTCGACTGATGCACGAGGACATCAGGTCTCTTTGCATATTCCCCTCTCTCAATTTATAGCTATTCAGATAATCTCTTTTTCTACCAAAATGGATAACCTTACTTTTATCCACATTATACTGCATCTGTCATGCATTTGCTCACTCACTCAGCCTGCCCAAATCCCACTGAAGCATCTCTGCATCCTCCTCGCAGCTCACCCTCCCATCCAGCTTTGTGTCACCTGCAAATTTGGAGATATTACATTTAGTTCCCTCATCTGAATCATTAAAATATATTGAGAATAGCGTCCCAGCACTGATCGCTGTGGTACCCCACTAGTCATTGCCTGCCACTTGGAAAAAGATCTGTTTATTCCTACTCTTTGTTTCCTGTCTGCCGACCAGTTTTCTATTCATCTCAATACACCACCTCCAATCCCACATAGAAACCATAGAACCATAGAACCATAGAAAATTACAGCTCAGAAACAGGCCTTTTGGCCCTTCTTGTCTGTGCCGAACCATTTTATGCCTAGTCCCACTGACCTGCACTTGGACCATATCCCTCCACACCCCTCTCATCCATGAACCCGTCCAAGTTTTTCTTAAATGTTAAAAGTGACCCCGCATTTACTATTTTATCCGGCAGCTCATTCCACACTCCCACCACTCTCTGCGTGAAGAAGCCCCCCCTAATATTCCCTTTAAACTTTTCTCCTTTCACCCTTAACCCATGCCCTCTGGTTTTTTTCTCCCCTCGCCTCAGCGGAAAAAGCCTGCTTGCATTCACTCTATCTATACCCATCAAAATCTTATACACCTCTATCAAATCTCCCCTCAATTTTCTACGCTCCAGGGAATAAAGTCCCAACCTATTCAATCTCTCTCTGTAACTCAGCTTCTCAAGTCCCGGCAACATCCTTGTGAACCTTCTCTGCACTCTTTCAATCTTATTTACATCCTTCCCGTAAGTAGGTGACCAAAACTGTACACAATACTCCAAATTCGGCCTCACCAATGCCTTATATAACCTTACCATAACACCCCAACTTTTATACTCGATACTCCGATTTATAAAGGCCAATGTACCAAAGGCACTCTTTACGACCTTATCCACCTGTGACGTCACTTTCAGGGAATTCTGTACCTATATTCCCAGATCCCTCTGTTCAACTGCACTCTTCAGAGTCCTACCATTTACCCTGTACGTTCTTCTTTGGTTTGTCCTTCCAAAGTGCAATATCTCACACTTGTCTGCATTAAATTCCATTTGCCATTTTTCAGCCCATTTTTCTAGTTGGTCCAAATCCCTCTGCAAGCTTTGAAAACCTTCCTCACTGTCCACTACACCTCCAATCTTTGTATCATCAGCAAACTTGCTGATCCAATTTACCACATTATCATCCAGATCATTGATATAGATGACAAACAACAATGGACCCAACACCGATCCCTGCGGCACACCACTAGCCACAGGCCTCCACTCAGAGAAGCAATCCTCCACAACCACTCTCTGGCTTCTTCCATTGCGCCAGTGTCTTATCCAATTTACTACCTCCCCATGTATACCTAGCGACTGAACCTTCCTAACTAACCTCCCATGAGGGACCTTGTCAAAGGCCTTGCTGAAATCCAGGTAGACAACATCCACCGCCTTCCCTTCATCCACTTTCCTGGTAACCTCCTCGAAAAACTCTAATAGATTGGTCAAACATGACCTACCACGCACAAAGCCATGTTGACTCTCCCTAATAAGTCCCTGTCTATCCAAATATTTGTACATCCTATCCCTTATCACACCTTCCAATAACTTGCCCACCACTGACGTCAAACTTACTGGCCGATAATTTCCCGGATTTCTTTTGGAACCTTTTTTAAACAACGGAACAACATGAGCCACCCTCCAATCATCCGGCACCTCCCCCGTGAATACTGACATTTTAAATATGTCTGCCAGGGCCCCTGCAAGTTCAACACTAGCTTCCCTCAAGGTCCGTGGGAATACCCTGTCTGGTCCTGGGGATTTATCCACTCTGATTTGCCTCAAGACAGCGAGCACCTCCTCCCCTTTAATCTGTAAAGGTTCCATGGCCTCCCTACCAGTTTGCCCTATTTCCGTAGACTCCATGCCCGTTTCCTCAGTAAATATGGATGCAAAAAAACCATTTAGTATCTCCCCCATCTCTTTTGGTTCCATACACAGTCTACCACTCTGGTCTTCAAGAGGACCAATTTTATCCCTCACTATCCTTTTGCTCCTAACATACCTATAGAAGCTCTTTGGATTTTCCTTCACTCTGTCTGCCAAAGCAACCTCATGTCTTCTTTTAGCCCTCCTGATTTCCCTCTTAAGTAGCTTCTTGCACTTTTTATACTCCTCGAGCATCTGATGTGTTCCTTGCTGCCTGTACATTTCATACATCTCTCTCTTCCTCTTAATCAGTGTTACAATCTCCCTCGAGAACCAAGGTTCCTTATTCCTATTTACTTTGCCTTTAATCCTGACAGGAACATACAAACTCTGCACTCTCAAAATTTCTCCTTTGAAGGCCTCCCACTTTCCATTTACATCCTTACCAGAGAACAGCCTGTGCCAATCCACACTTCCCAGATCCCTTCTCATTTCATCAAATTTGGCCTTTTTCCAGTTCAGAACTTCAGCCCGAGGACCAGATCTATCCTTATCCACGATCAGGTTGAAACTAATGGCATTATGATCACTGGATCCAAAGTGTTCCCTCACACTCACATCCATCACCTGCCCTAGCTCATTTCCCAATAGGAGATCCAATATCGCATCCTCTCTAGTTGGCATCTCTATATACTGATGTAGAAAATTCTCCTGAACACATTTTACACACTAATCTCTCATGTGGGACTTTGTTGAAAGCCTTCCGAAAGTCAGACATAGTGGTTAGCATTGCAGCCTCACAGCACCAGAGACCTGGGTTCGATTCCCGGCTTGGGTCACTGTCTGTGTGGAGTCTGCACATTCTCCCTGTGTTTATGTGGGTTTCCTCTGGTGCTCTGATTTCCTCCTATAGTCCGAAAGACGTGCTGGTTAGCTGCATTGGCCATGCTAAATTCTCCCTCAGTGTACCCGAACAGGCACCGGACTGTGGCGACTAGGGGATTTTCACAGTAACTTCATTGCAATATTAATGTAAGCCTACTTGTGACACTAATATATAAACTTGAACTTAAATAAACCACATCCACTGGTTTCCTCTCACCAAGTCTACCAGTTACATCCTTGAAAAATTCCAGTAGATTTGACAAGCATAATTTCCCTATCATATATCCGATTCTGCCACTGTTTTTCAAGTGCTCTGCTATACAATCTTTGATGATGGACTCTAGTATTTTCCCCACTACCAACAAAAGGCTGACTGGTCTATAAATCCCTGTTTTCTCTTTATTTTCATTTTTAAATAGTGGGACCACATTCACTACCCTCCAATCTGTAGGAACTGTTCCAAAGTCTATAGAATCTTGGACGATGACCACCAGTGCATCAACTATTTCTAGGGCCACTTCCTTAAGTACTGTGGGATGTAGATTATCGGGCCCTGGGGATTTATCGCCCTTCAATCCCATTAATTTTCCCAACACCATGGGCGGCAACTTACCAAAAAATGGCAGAGTGTTGGTTCTGGGGTGAAAAATGGAGTGATTTCTGTTGACGGCACCAGTGTGATTTCGGTCCGAGTCTTACGCCTCGCTAGCTGATATAGCACCTGACCATTCCAGTAAAATGTTGTACATTGCCCTTATAGGCTGGGAGGCAAATAAATCAGTTGTTCTTTTTATTCTAGCAGAGTGGTTCTTCTATCTTTGTGCAAAATGCCCATAAGGATCACACCGCAGTTCTCTCTGATTCATCCACCCCGCAACAACTTAATCGCTGCAAGCACTGGAGACCTCCATATAAACATCTCCCCAGCGCTTGGTCCAGAACGACTGCAGGGGACAGCAGCCAGGAAGTCTGCAACTCGCTTTTCGGAGGGTGCCCTCGCCAGGATGCTGGATGGAGTGGGGCGGAGGTGGGAACACTCTACCCCCGCTCCAGGAGGTGGCTTTCCACCTGGGTCATCACTCCCACCTGGGATGCAGTGGCGACTCCAGTAGAGGATGGTACAGCAGGATCGGAAGAAGATGAATGATTTTCTTTGCTCAGCCAGGGTAAATGAGCCACGCGCAGGGAAGGTGGAGGTCATATTTGAAAGCTGCTAAGTATAAGGGAGTTGTAACAAATATATTGGACAAACTAAACAAGCATCTGAAGCTTCCTGTGTCTCCCTAAAGCTGATATAACACCTGACCATTCCAGTAAAATGTTGTACATTGCCCTTGTAGGCTGGGAGGCAAATAAATCAGTTGTTCCTTTTATTGTAGCAGAGTGGTGCTTCTGTCTTTGTGCAAAATGGACTCATTATCAGATCTTAGTCTTCTAAATGGCTATACTATAGAAGGCACCTAGAAACTGTTTACTTTGTATGTCATTATGCATAACATTGGTTTGAATACAGGACGGTGGAGACATATGGAGGCAAAAAGCAATAAATCACACATTTTGGCTTACTAAGGATCCTTAAGGGATTGCTGGCTTGAATCTTTTATGCAATGAGATCTTTAACATACGTTTATAATGCTGGACTGAGAGAATTTTTCCACTTTCAACTTTATAATCGCAGGAATGAATCACAAAACTATAATCCTTAATGTATTCACATCAAACTCAAACTGCGATGTTATAAAAAGTTATTCAGTATAATTTCTTTAGCTAGAATAAAATGTGTTTCAGATACGTCCTGAATTTATTAGTTGTTTAAAATCAGATGGCCCAGTGGCACAGTGGTTAGCACTGCTGTTTCACAGCGCCAGGGACCCGGGTTCAATTCTGGCCTCAGGTAACTGTTTGTGTGGAGTTTTTGCACGTTCTCCCCATGTCTGCGTGGGTTTCCTCCGGGTGCTCCGGTTTCCTCCCACAATCCAAAGATGTGCAGGTTAGGTGGATGCTAAATTGCCCCTTAGTGCCCAAAGATATGTCGGTTAGGAGGATTGGCCATGGTAAATGCGCGGGGTTATAGGGATAGAGCAGGGGCTGGGCCTGGGTAAGATGCTCTTTCGGAGAGTCGGTGCAGACTTGATGGGCCAAATGGCCTCCTTCTACACTGTAAGGACTCTATGATTCTTTGCTCTGCACCTCAGTTATGTGTTAAAGAGGAATATACACACATGCAAGCACTCGAAATACACAAGGTTATTGAGCCTGGGGAGTCGAGGTAGTGACAACTAGAAATCTATTTAGCTCTGGCTCAGAACATTTATTACTCCAGCTGGGTGTCAGATCAATTCCTCTTCAGCCCTGGCTTCTGTCGTCATGTTTTTTTATTCTGTTTGTTCGTCTCGGATGATCAGTCTTCACTGAAACAATATTACTTTGTGATTTACTGTCTGCTCAAGGAAGACAGGATTGAAAATCAGAGTCTGTCTGCGGCCATCGGCCACACTTAACATTGACTGTGCAGCACTGAGTGAAAGGTTCACTGATCCAGTTCCACTTGAAAGCAGAGTGAGATGAGGTTGCTCTCTGCCGTCCGGCCTACGTGATATCTTCATGTGTTGGAGGGTGCCCTGAGAGATCTTCCAGACATTGAAAGAATTGCATTTTGTCTTTTTGCGGATGATGTTGTGTGACTGGCCCTCATTCCTGGGGCGTCATCGTGCTTTACTCTCCATCTTAAACATGACCAGTAGCTCATGATGACAGATACTCCCAAGACTTGCGTTATAGTTTATAAAGATCTTGATTTGGAATAAACTAAGGCGTATGCCTCAACTGTTAGTTATTAGCACAGTGGTTAGCACTGCTGCCTCACAGCACCAGGACCTGGGTTCAATTCCAGCCTCAGGTCACTGTGTGGAGTTTGCACATTCTTTCCGTGTCTGCGTGGGTTTCCTCCGGGTGCTCCGGTTTTCTCCCACAGTCCAAAGATGTGCAGGTTAGGTGGATTGGCCATGCTAAATTGCCCCTTAGTTTCCAAAGATGTGCAGGTTTGATGGATTAGCCATGGTAAGTTGCACCTGAATGTCCAAAGATGTGTAAATTAAGTGGATTAGCAATGGTATATGTGTGGGGTTACGGGGAGAGGGTGGGGTGGGGATGGCTAGGCAGCTCTTCAGAGAGTTGGTGCAGACCCGATGGCCTCCTTATGTTCTGTAGGGATTCTATGATTCAATGTTGATTCCTATTAGCACCAGGAGGCCTTTGAACCTAGATACAGCTCTTCAGGACCTGAGAAAGGGTAACGGGGCTTTGTCTTTCTTGTCTTGATTTAGTGATAGCAAAGTCTCACTGTGAGTCAAGCCTGAATAAGATGTGAGTCCTAGCAGATGTGTGAACTCCAGAGCTTGATGTGGAATGGCTTCCTGCAGCTGTTTTGCATAGTCCATGACCAAGCTGTGGAGTGGATCTTTGACAGAAAGGGGCGAAGGATGCAGGTCGGAAGAAGTTTAACCTACCCTGCTAACCCAGACAGGGAATAGCACCCGCATATCATTTTGCCAAAATCCCTCACATGAGGGTCAGGTCTAAACAGTTAAAGCCAAGAAGGACTGCTACAAAATATTGAACTCGGATGCTGATAATATCAAAATTTCTGGCACATCTCCAGTTGTCACGAGCAGGAATTTCTGGTGGGTGACAAGTGTTGGAAGACATTATTGGGAGAATGAGGATAAGACTCATATATCCAGATTCAATGGCTCCCACTGAGATTCTTCACCTCCAACTGGTACAACCAGGATTCAAAGAGCATAGAACATAGAACATAGAACAGTACAGCACAGAACAGGCCCTTTGGCCCACGATGTTGTGCCGAGCTTTATCTGAAACCAAGATCAAGCTATCCCACTCCCTATCATCCTGGTGTGCTCCATGTGCCTATCCAATAACCGCTTAAATGTTCCTAAAGTGTCTGACTCCACTATCACTGCAGGCAGTCCATTCCACACCCCAACCACTCTCTGCGTAAAGAACCTACCTCTCATATCCTTCCTATATCTCCCACCACGAACCCTATAGTTATTCCCCCTTGTAATAGCTCCATCCACCCGAGGAAATAGTCTTTGAACGTTCACTCTATCTATCCCCTTCATCATTTTATACACCTCTATTAAGTCTCCCCTCAGCCTCCTCCGCTCCAGAGAGAACAGCCCTAGCTCCCTCAACCTTTTCTCATAAGACCTACCCTCCAAACCAGGCAGCATCCTGGTAAATCTCCTCTGCACTCTTTCCAGCGCTTCCACATCCTTCTTATAGTGAGGTGACCAGAACTGCACACAATATTCCAAATGTGGTCTCACCAAGGTCCTGTACAGTTGCAGCATAACCCCACGGCTCTTAAACTCCAACCCCCTGTTAATAAAAGCTAACACACTATAGGCCTTCTTCACAGCTCTATCCACTTGAGTGGCAACCTTTAGAGATCTGTGGATATGGACCCCAAGGTCTCGCTGTTCCTCCACAGTCTTCAGAACCCTACCTTTGACCCTGTAATCCATATTTAAATTAGTCCTACCAAAATGAATCACCTCACATTTATCAGGGTTAAACTCCATTTGCCATTTTTCAGCCCAGCTTTGCATCCTATCTATGTCTCTTTGCAGCCTACAACAGCCCTCCACCTCATCCACTACTCCACCAATCTTGGTGTCATCAGCAAATTTACTGATCCACCCTTCAGCCCCCTCCTCTAAGTCATTAATAAAAATCACAAAGAGCAGAGGACCAAGCACTGATCCCTGCCGCACTCCGCTAGCAACCTGCCTCCAATCCGAAAATTTTCCATCGACCACCACCCTCTGTCTTCGATCAGATAGCCAGTTACCTATCCAATCGGCCAACTTTCCCTCTATCCCACACCTCCTCACTTTCATCATAAGCCGACCATGGGGGACCTTATCAAACGCCTTACTAAAATCCATGTATATGACATCAACTGCCCTACCTTCATCAACACACTTAGTTACCTCCTCAAAAAATTCTATCAAATTTGTGAGGCACGACTTGCCCTTCACGAATCCGTGCTGACTATCCCGGATTAATCCGCATCTTTCTAAATGGTCATAAATCCCATCTCTAAGGACCTTTTCCATCAATTTACCAACCACCGAAGTAAGACTAACCAGTCTATAATTACCAGGGTCATTTCTATTCCCTTTCTTAAACAGAGGAACAACTTTCGCCATTCTCCAGTCTTCTGGCACCATCCCCGTGGACAGCGAGGACCCAAAGATCAAAGCCAAAGGCTCTGCAATCTCATCCCTTGCCTCCCAAAGAATCCTAGGATACATTTCATCAGGCCCAGGGGACTTATCGACCTTCAGTTTATTCAAAACTGCCAGGACATCCTCCCTCCGAACATCTATTTCCTCCAGCCTATTAGCCTGTAACACCTTCTCTTCCTCAAAAACATGGCCCCTCTCCTTGGTGAACACTGAAGAAAAGTATTCATTCATCACCTCGCCTATCTCTACTGACTCCATACACAAGTTCCCACTACTGTCCTTGACCGGCCCTAACCTCACCCTGGTCATTCTTTTATTCCTCACATAAGAGTAAAAAACCTTGGGGTTTTCCTTGATCCGACCCGCCAAGGACTTCTCGCGTCCCCTCCTAGCTCTCCTAAGCCCCTTTTTCAGCTCATTCCTTGCTAACTTGTAACCCTCAATCGAGCCATCTGAACTTTGTTCCCTCATCCCTACATAAGCTTCCCTCTTCCTTTTCACAAGACATTCCACCTCTTTCGTGAACCATGGTTCCCTCACTCGGCCATTTCCTCCCTGCCTGACAGGGCCATACCTATCAAGGGCATCCAGTATTTGTTCCTTGAAAAAGTTCCACTTTTCATTAGTTCCTTTCTCTGACAGTTTCTGTTCCCAACTTGTCTAATTCTTGTCTAATCGCATCATAATTACCTCTCCCCCAATTGTAAACCTTGCCCTGCCGTACGGCCCTATCCCTCTCCATTGCAATAACAAAAGACACCGAATTGTGGTCACTATCTCCAAAGTGCTCTCCCACAACCAAATCTAACACTTGGCCCCGTGCATTTCCCAGTACCAAATCCAATGTGGCCTCACCTCTTGTCGGCCTATCCACATATTGTGTCAGGAAACCCTCCTGCACACACTGCACAAAAACTGCCCCATCCGAACTATTTGACCTACAAAGGCTCCAATCAATATTTGGAAAGTTAAAGTCCCCCATGACAACTACCCTGTGACCCCCACACATATCCATAATCTGCTTAGCAATTTCTTCCTCCACATCTCTATTACTATTTGGGGGCCTATAGTAAACTCCTAACAACGTGACCGCTCCTTTCCTATTTCTAACCTCAGCCCATATTACCTCAGTGTGCAGATCCCCCTCAAAGTGCCTTTCCGCAGCCGTTAAACTATCCTTGATTAACAATGCCACTCCTCCACCTCTTTTCCCAGCTTCCCTACACTTAGTGAAACATCTATACCCCAGAACGTCCAACAACCATTCCTGTCCTTGTTCTACCCACGTCTCCGTAATGGCCACAACATCGTAGTCCCAAGTACTAATCCACGCCCCAAGTTCATCTACCTTGTTCCGGATGCTCCTTGCATTGAAGTAGACACACTTCAACCCACCTACCTGTCTACCGGTACCCACCCTTGACCCTGATACCTTCCCCAATACCTCACCACCCTCAACACTGACTTCTGGACTACAACTCCTTTTCCCACTCCCCTGACAAATTAGTTTAAACCCCCCTGAAGAGCCGTATCAAATTTCCCTCCCAGGATATTGGTGCCCCTCTGGTTCAGGTGCACCGCGTCCTGTTTGTACAGGTCCCATCTTCCCAGAATGTGTTCCAATTATCCACGTATCTGATACCCTCCCTCCTACACCATCCCTGCAACCACATGTTTAACTGCACTCTCTCCCTGTTCCTCAACTCGCTATCACGTGGCACCGGCAACGTACCAGAGATGACCACATGTTTCGTCTTGGCTCTCAGCTTCCAGCCCAGCTCCAGAAATTCCTGCTTTAAATCCCCGTCCCTTCGCTTACCTATGTCATTGGTACCAATGTGTACCACGACTTGTGACTGTTTCCCCTCCCCCTTCAGAATCCGGAAAACACGGCTGGGGGTGGGGGGGGTGGGGCTGGGGGCGGGGGGCGGGGGGGGGGGGGGGGGGGGGGGGGGGGGAAGGTGGGGGGGGCTGGGGGGGGGGGAGGTGAGAGGGGGGGCCGGGGGCGGGGGGGAGGGCGGTGGGCCCATGTAAAGGTCTATTTACCTTGGGCGTGATTTTCCAGTTTGGGGACGAGCGTGGCTGGAAAATCCCACCCCACGTATGTCAATCCTGTGATATGAGATGATGAAAATGGTTCTGATCTTGACGCTCCTGTAGTTGGGTTTAAATTTTAGCATTCCTTTTATGTTAATATTATTTTCAAAACGATTTGATGAAAGAAGATAACAACAAAGAAATGTCGGGGGTGAGGGGGGGGGGCAGAACTTTTCATGTTCCTGTGAACATGTTTCCCATTGGAGTGGGGTGAGGGGCACCTGTAAGACAGAGGAGGTGCCCATCCCATCAGCTTCCTGCCCATTTCCCAGCTCCCCCCATAGTAAGGGCAATTGGGCACTGAAATTGGCAGCATACTCGCCATATTTAGATGATTAATCAAGTGTCAATTTGGTTTTTTATCAAGCCATTGACTCTGCTAATACACTGTCCACGCAGTAAAACATTCAGCTTGGGCAGCTGGGTGGGGGCAGGAAGACCATATTTTTTAACTCAAGGGTTTAAAGGGTGGGGAGTCATTCTTCAAGGGCTGCCTTTTGCTAATCACGGGGCAGCACCCCTTGCGTAGAACCACTCCCCTCATTCCTTCCTATCTGCTCCCTCCCTTAAACTCACCTTCCCCACCTCCCCACAATCCTAGCCCAGCCCAGCGTATGAGCAGATGTGAGTTACCCAAGTTGCCCACTGTACATCCAACATTCTCATGCATTAACAACTCTTTATTCTACTAGTCAGTCTCTGCACATGCATTGCACTCACAGGCCTATAACTTCCGACTAGTAGCGGAAAATCATGGGCTGCCAGAAACAGTCGAAGTTTTTCCCACTTAACTGTGTTGAAGAATCGTGAGAAGGGCGGCACGGTAGCACAGTGGTTAGCACTGCTGCTTCACAGCTCCAGGGTCCCGGGTTCGATTCCCAGCTCGGGTCACTGTCTGTGTGGAGTTTGCACATTCTCCTCATGTTTGCGTGGGTTTCCTCCGGGTGCTCCGGTTTCCTCCCACAGTCCAAAGATGTGCAGGTTAGGTTGATTGGCCAGGTTAAAAAAAAATTGCCCCTTAGAGTCCTGGGATGCGTAGGTTAGAGGGATTAGTGGGTAAATATGTGGGGATAGGGCCTGGGTGGGATTGTGGTCGGTGCAGACTCGATGGGCCGAATGGCCTCCTTCTGCACTGTAGGGATTCTATGATTCTATGATTTCTATGATGCAACTCCCTATGGGAGCAGCAGCCTTTGGCCTTCAGCAGGACAATCTCCGCAGGCCCCAGCGTGGCACAGGAGGACTCTAACGATGTCCCCTGATGACGGGGCCAGATTGGGAACACCCACTGAGGTCTTGTTTGAAAATAGCAGTTTCAAAGTGAAGTCAGAGACATCATAAGAATTCCCTGCTATTATAAAGGTACGTTGAATATTTTTTTGGGTTCATTTTGCTATTTCTTTTAAGCAGTTAATCCTATTGTTATTGGCTCATTTAAAGTGTAATTTTTAATTTTATTTTTATGATTGAGGAGGAGTATTATTTAATATGTAGAAATGCACATAGGTTTTGTTATTTGTTTTAAGTAAGAACATAAGAACTAGGAGCAGGAGTAGGCCATCTAGCCCCTCGAGCCTGCCCCGCCATTCAATAAGATCATGGCTGATCTTTTTTGGACTCAGCTCCACTTATCCACCCGCTCACCATAACCCTTAATACCTTTACTGCTCAAAAATTTATCTATCCTTGCCTTAAAAACACTCAATGAGGTAGCCTCAACTGCTTCGCTGGGCAGGGAACTCCACAGATTCACAACCCTTTGGGTGAAGAAGTTCCTCCTCAACTCAGTCATAAATCTGCTCCCCCTTAGTTCTAGTAATTAAATCTGTGAAACTACTATTTAAATCTGCATTATATTATTATGTAACTTCACGTGTGGCATGCTTAATAGTGTTTGTATGTTTTAATTTAGAATATGGAAACTGAAAATGTAATTGGAAGAAGAGAGGTCAGAACTTCTCGGCCCATGATTTGGAGACCTTATTGCATGAGGTTGAGCAAAGGAGAGTTCACATTTTGGGCCGTGGAAGATATAAACCACCACGAGTTTATCATTAATATTCTTCTGCCTTGTTTATTTCATGTATAATGATCTCATATTCAACTTGTGTTTTGATGTTTCAATAAAGCATTTGTATAATTCCATATGTAAATATTTTGCTCTAATGTTTCAGTAAAGCATTAGTAGAATTTTGTAAAGTTTAATGGGAAACATTTATTAACAAAAATAATGTTATACATGGAAAACTTTTATATCATGTTAACATTTAACTAAACATTTTACTTTCGCAGCTGAACCATGACATTTTGTTTAATTGTCCCATCTTTTCAAATTTCTTGTTTTTTTCTCTTTAATACAATGATCAATCAAGTCTTTTTTACTTTAACACAATGCTTCTGCTGTCTTCTTGTAAACAAGGAGGGAGAGAGGGATGAAGGAAGGGATGGATGTAAAGGAGGGAAGGGAAGCCAGGAGAAGGGAAGGGAATGTTTGGACATATCGATTATATATTTTACAAGCTCAATGTCCAAAGGCAGCAGCTGACAGGCAATCACAAACTACCCCTGTCCTGCTAAATGCAGGTCCTTGCAACATTCAGAGATGTTACAAATGTCACTGATGCCACATTGAAAGGTTCCAGACGCAAAGATACCGACATTATAGAAAAGAAAGCTCACCAACGCCTCTACTTTCTCAGAAGGCTAAAGGAATTTGGCATGTCCCCTATGACTCTGACCAATTTTGACAGATGCACCATAGAAAGCATCTATCTGAATGTATCATAGCTTGGCATGGCTTGGAAATGCAGCTTGCGTTCTCAAGGACCCCGGACATTCTCTCTTCCACCTTCTTCAGATGGGAAAAAGATACAAAAGTCTGAAAACACGTACCAACCGACTCAAGAACAGCTTCTTCCCTGCTGACATCAGACTTTTGAATGGCCCTATCATATATTAAGCTGATCTTTCCCTTCACCCTACCTGTAACTGCAATATTATATTCGGCTCCCTCTCTTTTCCTTCTCCCTATGTACTCTATGAATGGTATGTTTTGCCTGTATAGTGCGCAAGAAACAATACTTTTCACTGTATCTCAATACATCTGACAATAATAAATCAAATCAAATCAAAAAATTTCATAAAGGCATCCCATTGCTCCCTTGCTGAAGCAGTCTCCTGGCACACATCTCCTCTGACATCATTTTATATAATGTCCTTTCCTGTACACGCTGACTGATTTGTATCCTTGCCAGGTGAAGATATAGCCGGACTCTTCTTTCTGTCTCCACCTAGGTCGAGGCCGCAAAAGACCTTCAGTGATCTTAAGAAGCCAAGATAAGAGTGTGATGTACCAGCGGTGGTGGAACACGACTCCAGATTTTCAATCTGCACAGGGTTTTGCACTACCTGACAGACAGTAAGTTCACATCAACTTACCCAGCCGTACGAAAGTCTTATACAGCTGCAACATGATTTTCCAATTCCTATACTCAACGCTCTGACCAATGAAGGCCAGCATGCCATTCGCCTTCTTGACCACCTTGTCCACCTGAGTTGCCACCTTCAGGGAATTATGATCTGCACGCCTAGATCCCTCTGTATGCTAATATTTCTAAGGGCTCTACCATTCACCGTATAAACAGAGAGTAAAGGTTTAAAGGGGCTTGTGGTCGGACTCCACTGACACTTTGTGCATGATTTTCCTGTCCCGCCTGCCACAGGAATTGTAACGGGCGGGACCCGGATGATGCAAAGGTCTGTTGACCTCAGGCGGGATTTTCAGGCTTTGGGCCAAGCGCGGCTGGAAAATCCCGCCCTTAGAGCCTTATTTTAGCATTTTGATTCCAAGTGCTGGGCGGACTTGAAACTGGGAGTGTTTCAGATCCGACTTTTTGACCCATTCTGAGGCGCCCCCATATGCACTCTGCCTGAAAAAATATCATATTCAGTTGAAGTTTGTTCTTGTTCAGCTTTAGGTCCATATTAGCTTTCTCCAGCAATCGTATTCAATTCTGATCATGGTCAGCTAAGGCTTCTTCCAGTTTGCGTCCCCATCCATGGAGTAACGGAGTATCCACCATAACTTCCACTCCACTGATCTCATGCTGCCTGTGTTGATTCTCTTCAGGAGCTGTGGAAAGGTCAAATGGCATGTGCACCTATCTGTATCTCCTCACCCGCATGAGAATGTCATTAGAAAACTGCTACTTTCATTCAGCTTCACTTGCCAGTAACCATTCTTCACATCCAGGATAGTGACTATCTCTACCTTGGCAAGTTGTGGCAAGATTCCTTTGATGATTGACATGGGGTAATGAGAGCACTTTATTTAGGTCTGTTTGGTCTAAGCATACTCAGAGCTTTCTAGGTTGCTTCACTGTGAACATGCTGCTAATCCAGTTTGTAGGAGTTCTGTCTTTTCTTCATTGCTCTCCTCTTCTATCTTGTCCTTTAAGCTTGACTTGAGGGCAGCTGGAACTAGAAATACTGCGGCGAGTAACTCACCTCCTGACTCGCCAAAGCCTGTCCACCATCTGCAAGGCACAAGTCAGGAGTGTGATGGAATACTCACCACTTGCCTGGATGGATGCAGCTCCAACAATACTCAAGAAGCTTGATACCATCCAGGGCAAAGCAGCCCGCTTGATTGGAACCACATCCACAAACATCTACTCCCTCCACCACCGACACTCAGTAGCAGCAGTGTGTACTTTCTACAAGATGCACTGCAGCAATTCACCAAAGATCCTTAGACAGCACCTTCCAAACCAACGACCACTTTCATTTAGAAGGACAAGGCCAGCAAATAGATGGGAACCCCACCACCTGCAAGTTCCCCTCCAAGCCACTCATCATCCTGGCTTGGAAATATATCGCCATTCCTTGACAGTTGCTGGGTCAAAATCCTGGAATTTCCTCCCTAACGGCATTGTGGGTCAACCCACAGCACGTGGACTGCAGCGATTCAAGAAGGCAGCTCACCACCACCTTCTCAAGGGCAACTAGGGATGGGCAATAAATGCTGGCCAGCCAGTGATGCCCATATCCCACGAATGAATAAACAAAAACTCTTCCAGCAGATTTTGAATTTGTCTTACACTCTCATTTATTTCCAGATGATATTCTCCTGATAGACATCCCAACCCTGTAAACTCATCTTTGTAACCTTGCAGTGGATTAGGAACCCAGCATAATTCACTGAGGACCCTGGATTCAAATCCCACGATGTGGAGATGCCGGCGTTGGACTGGGGTGAACACAGTAAGAAGTCTCACAACACCAGGTTAAAGTCCAACAGATTTATTTGGTAGCAAATACCATAAGCTTTCGGAGCGCCGCTCCTTCGTCAGATGGAGTGGAAATGTGCTCTCAAATAGTGCACAGAGACACAAAATCAAGTTACAGAATACTGATTAGAATGTGAATCCCTACAGCCAGCCAGGTCTTAAAGATACAGACAATGTGGGTGGAGGGAGCATTAAACACAGGTTAAAGAGATGTGTATTGTCTCCAGACAGAACAGCTAGTGAGATTCTGCAAGTCCAGGAGGCAAGCTGTGGGGGTTACTGATAATGTGACATAAATCCAACATCCCGGTTTAGGCCGTCTTCATGTGTGCGGAACTTGGCTATCAGTTTCTGCTCAGCGACTCTGCGCTGTCGTGTGTCGTGAAGGCCGCCTTGGAGAACGCTTACCTGAAGATCCAAGGCTGAATGCCCGTAACTGCTGAAGTGCTCCCCCACAGGAAGAGAACAGTCTTGCCTGGTGATTGTCGAGCGGTGTTCATTCATCCGTTGTCGTAGCGTCTGCATGGTTTCCCCAATGTACCATGCCTTGGGACATCCTTTCCTGCAGTGTATCAGGTAGACAATGTTGGCCGAGTTGCAAGAGTAGGTACCGTGTACCTAGTCGATGGTGTTCTCACGTGAGATGATGGCATCCGTGTTGATGATCCGGCACGTCTTGCAGAGGTTGCTGTGGCAGGGTTGTGTGGTGTCGTGGTCACTGTTCTCCTGAAGGCTGGGTAGTTTGCTGTGGACAATGGTCTGTTTGAGGTTGCGTGGTTGTTTGAAGGCAAGAAGTGAGGGTGTGGGGATGGCTTTGGCGAGATGTTCGTCTTCATCAGTAACATGTTGAAGGCTCCGGACGAGATGCCGTAGCTTCTCCGCTCCGGGGAAGTACTGGACGACGAAGGGTACTCTGTCCATCGTGTCCCGTGTTTGTCTTCTGAGGAATTCGGTGCGGTTTTTCGCTGTGGCGCGTCGGAACTGTTGATCGATGAGTTGAGCGCCATATCCTGTTCTTATGAGGGCATCTTTCAGCGTCTGGAGCTGTCTGTTGTGATCCTCCGCATCCGAGCAGATCCTGTGTATTCGGAGGGCTTGTCCGTAGGGGATGGCTTCTTTAACGTGTTTAGGGTGGAAGCTGGAGAAGTGGAGCATCATGAGGTTATTCGTGGGCTTGCGGTACAGTGAGGTGCTGAGGTGACCGTCCTTAATGGAGATGCGTGTGTCCAAGAATGCAACCGATTCCGGAGAGTAGTCCATGGTGAGTCTGATGGTGGGATGGAACTTGTTGATGTCATCATATAGTTGTTTCAGTGATTGCTCACCATGACTCCAAAGGAAGAAAATATCATCGATGTATCTAGTGTATAGCATCGGTTGAAGGTCCTGTGCGGTGAAGAAGTCTTGTTCGAACCTGTGCATGAAGACCGGGCATTCAGCCTTGGATCTTCGGGTAAGTGTTCTCCAAGGCGGCCTTCACGACACACGACAGCGCAGAGTCGCTGAGCAGAAACTGATAGCCAAGTTCCGCACACATGAGGACGGCCTAAGCCGGGATGTTGGATTCATGTCACATTATCAGTAACCCCCACAGCTTGCCTCCTGGACTTGCAGAATCTCACTAGCTGTTCTGTCTGGAGACGATACACATCTCTTTAACTTGTGTTGAATGTTCCCTCCACCCACATTGACTGTATCTTTAAGACCTGGCTGGTTGCAGGGATTCACATTCTTATCAGTATTCTGCAACTTGATGTTGTGTCTCTGTGCCCTGTTTGTGAGCACATTTCCACTCCATCTGACGAAGGAGCAGCGCTCCGAAAGCTTATGGTATTTGCTGCCAAATAAACCTGTTGGACTTTAACCTGGTGTTATGAGACTTCTTACTGTGTTCAAATCCCACAACAGCAGATGGTGAAATTTAATTTCTGTAAAAATCTGGAGTTGAAAAGTCTATAAAACCATTGCTGTGAATGTCACTAATGTCTTTGGGAAAGGAAATCTGCTGTCCTTACCTGGGCTGGCCTGCAGTGCAGGTTAATGTAGTTTCAGCAACATTTATGATCTGTCTGGTCAAGTAAAATTCCAATAATTCATCATTGCTTTGTGTTCATCAAAGGAAAGTGCCAGTTTGAAGTTTCTCTATAATATTCCAAAGCATTTTTCTGCCTCGTTCTTGTTTTTCTCCCCCCACCCCCCCACCTCCAACCCCCCGACCCCCCACCCCCCGACCCCCCACCCCCCGCCATCCCGTATAATTTTCTCCTTTCTGTGAAGACATTGCATGGAGTTTGCCTTCATAGGTACCACATCTCTTTTGTGATATCTCACTCGAGACCTCACTCGCCACTTAACCTTCATGTTGAGCTGTAGCCAGCGGCACGGTAGCACAGTGGTTAGCACTGCAGCTTCACAGCTCCAGGGTCCCGGGTTCGATTCCCGGCTCGGGTCACTGTCTGTGTGGGGTTTGCACATTCTCCTCGTGTCTGCGTGGGTTTCCTCCGGGTGCTCCAGTTTCCTCCCACAGTCCAAAGATGTGCGGGTTAGGTTGATTGGCCAGGTTAAAAATTGCTCCTTAGAGTCCTGAGATGCGTAGGTTAGAGGGATTAGCGGGTAAAATATGTGGGGGTAGGGCCTGGGTGGGATTGTGGTCGGTGCAGACTCGATGGGCCGAATGGCCTCCTTCTGCACTGTAGGGATTCTATGATTCTATTTAAGTGAAGGCGTCGAAAGAAACTTCGCCCTGTGCTCCACCCACATGCACACTTTGAAGACAGGTTGTTGTCCAGCTGCTTTACTCTGGCTGGTTTGTCTTTTCCATTATGGAGGGATCCTGTAGCCAATTATTTTTTAAAAAAATTTGCTTGGATTCATACAGCTCCTGGTTACGTCACGCAAGAAATATCCCAGAACGAGGCAGTGCATTCTCTTGCTAAGGTGTGGAGGGAGCTAGCCCACTCATTACTGTCGGCAGTCTTGCTGAGATTTAAACATAGAAACATAGAACTAGAAGCAGGAGTAGACCATTCGCCCCTTCGAGCCTGCTCTGGCATTGATTTTGATCATGGCTAATCATCAAATTCAATATCCTGATCCCATCTTCCCCCCATATCCCTTGATCCCTTTAGCCCCAAGAGCTATATCTAATTTCTTGAAATCAGACAATGTTTTGGCCTCAACTACATTCGGTGGTAGTGAATTCCACACATTCACCACCCTCTGGGTGAAGAAATTTCTTCTTACCTCAGTCCTTAAAGGTTTACTCCTTATCCTCAAACTATGACCCCTAGTTGTGGACTCCTCCCACCATTGGGAACATTCTTTCTGAATCTACCCTGTCTAACCTTTTTAGAATTTATAAGTTTCCATGAGATCCCCTCTCACTCTTCTAAACTCCAATAAATACAATCCTAACCGACTTAGTTTCTCCTCATATGAGAGACCTGCCATCCAGGAATCAGTCTGCTAAACCTTTGCTGTATTCCCTCTATAGCAAGGACATCCTTCCTCAGATAAGGACACCAAAACTGTACACAATACTCCAGGTGCGGCCTCAACAATGCCCTGTACAATTGCAGTAAAACATCCCTATTCCTTTACTCAAATCGTCTTGCTATGAAGGCCAACATACCATTTGCTTTCTCTATGTATGTTTTGAATCAATAAAACTCTTACTAAAGGAACATATACACCTCATTTTAAATGCACTGAAGTACCTCCTAAAACATCTTCCTTCACTCTATTTCTGGTTAATTATTTGATTTGATTTGATTTATTATTGTCACATGTATTGGTTACACTGAAAAGTATTGTTTCTTGCGTGCTATACAGACAAAGCATACCGTTCATAGGGTACATAGGGGAGAAGGAAAGGTGAGTGTAGAATGTAGTGTTACAGTCACTGCTGGGGTGTAGAAAAAGGTCAACTTAGTATGAGGTAGGTCCATTCAAAGTTCTGCTGGCAGCAGGGAAGAAGCTGTTCTTGAGTCGGTTGTTACGCGACCTCAGACTTTTGTATTTTTTTTCCCGACAGAAGAAGGTGGAAGAGGGTATGTCCAGGGTTTGAGAGGCCCTTAATTATGCTGGCTGATTTCCCAGGGCAGCGGGAAGTGTAGACGGAGTTAATGGATGGGAGGCTGGTTTGCGTGATGGACTAGGCTTCATTCACGACCCTTTGTAGTTTCTTGCAGTCTTGGGCAGAGCAGGAGCCATACCAAGCTGTGATACAACCAGAAAGAATGCTTTCTAGGGTGCATCTGTAAATGTTGGTGAGAGTCATAGCAGACATGCCAAGTTTCCTTAGCCGCCTGAGAGAGTAGAGGCATTGGTGGACTTTCTTAACTGAAGTGTCAGCGTGGAGGGACCTGGACTCCTGGAGGAGAGACATTGGATTTTATTCTATACTAAACTCCCTAAGATAGAGAATATATTTAGAATTCCAGCACTCAGTTTATATGCAACATGGGCAAGATTAAAGGAAACAGATATGCAAATTAACCTAATAAATCATGTGCCAGAATTGAGTATGCAGTGAATTTATTTACACTCTCCTCCTCCATTTAGAAACAGAATGTGCCATCCCAAGAAATCCCTTGTCTCCTACTGTCATTACAGATACCTCACTACCAACCCCAACGCCACTGCATTATATCCAAGATCATTTTGAGGACGTACTGAAAAGTGGACCAGCACTCCGCTGAAATAAGAAAAGATGTACAGATTTCTGAGTAGCTGGGAGTGCTTATTGGGATTAATTTATTGTAGCTGACCCTATCAGTCGCAAAACTCAACCAAAAGCTTGTCCACCGTCCACAGCAATCACTATTCATTTATTTAATATTCCATGCTAAAGATGGTTAATTCGAGCTGATATTAAGTAACCTCAGTCAGATATGCTGCTGTGGTATGATTGATAAATATTACAGTAAGAAGTCTCACAACACCAGGTTAAAGTCCAACAGGTTTATTTGGTAGCAAATACCATAAGCTTTCGGAGCACTGCTCCTTCGTCAGATGGAGTGGTCTCTGTTCTCCAACAGTGCACAGACACAGAAATCAAGTTACAGAATACTAATTAGAATGCAAATCTCTGCAGCCAGCCAGGTCTTAAAAGGTACAGATAATGTGGTTGGAGGGAACATTAAACACAGGTTAAAGAGATGTGTATTGTCTCCAGACAGAACAGCTGGTGAGATTATGCAAGACCAGGGGCGAGCTGTGGGGGTTACTGATAATGTGACATAAATCCAACATCCCGGTTTAGGCCGTCCTCATGTGTGCGGAACTTGGCTATAGCCAATAAATATTACCACAGGTTGATATTATAAAGCAGTGTTAACACAAATCTATCAGGGAAATAAGAACCTGGTTCAGGTTTCACTCATATAACGAGGAAATTAAGGTGGCACAGTGGTTCGCACTGCTGCTTCACAGCGCCAAGCACCCGGGTTCAACTCCCGGTTTGGGTCACTCTCTGTGCGGAGTCTGCATGTTCTCCCCGTGTCTGCGTGGGTTTCCTCCAGGTGCTCCGGTTTCCTCCCACAGTGCGAATGATGTGCTGGTTAGGTGCATTGGCTGTGCTAAATTGCCCCTTGGTGTACCTGAACAGGTGCTAGAGTGTGGCGACTAGGGGAATTTCACAGTAACTTCATTGCAGTGTTAATGTAAGTCGACTTGTGACACTAATAAATAAACATTAAACTATTTTTCCCACCTATTTGATAAATGAATTCGGGAGTCAATAATTGCTTTGCCGTGCCGAAAAAGGTCATGCAGCCAAATAAATGAGGAGATGACATTCACATCTGTAATCCACCGCTGACCATCCATTACACTGTGCATTATAGTTGTCTTTCTGTGTTGATAGCATCATTTAATTTGTTACTATGAATGATGGCAACCCTTAATCAAAGGCTGGCCATAGGAGCAGAGGTCATTTCCCCTTCGTTTCTCCCACTATTGGGTTATACATTTTCAGGAACACGTTGAGGGTGGTGCTTTGCCCAGGGTTATGGAGCAGAAACACGCCGTCAGCTTAGCCTGTGAGACACAAAGCTCTGAGCAAACTAGGCCTCAAAATCCAGATTAGATATTTCTTTATTTTGAAATGCTGCTGTCCCGGATAGTTTCTACAATGGCAATAAGTCTACTATTCCTCTCCCCGTGTACCTGGACTTAATCCAATTTCTGGAACATTGGTCCATCTGAATGGATTTCTCACTTTCTGCGCTCATCCTATTTATTCCCAGATTTCCACTGGATTCGGGTCTGAAAGCATGCATTGCTCTACCTCCCTCCCTCCGGCTGATTTTCCACTACTTCTGTTTTTCTCAACACTTGAATTGAGCTGATTCTTTCCACATTAAAACTCGGTCCGTTTACACACCCTGCCCTTTTTGGGAAATGAAAATATAGCTCATGTCCCAGTGCGAGGCATGCTGAGGCAAGAGGTTGGTAAGTGCCAAAGCATGATTCTTTTTCATAATCAGACACGGTCATGTATTTTCCTGTTCTTACAGTATGTAAAACATAAAGTTTAAAGTTTATTTATTAGTGTCACTACAATCCGGCGCCTGTTCGAGTAAGAGTGTGTGTGTGTGAGAGAGTCTTTGTATGCAAGTGTGAGTGCTTGTGAGAGTGTGTGTGTGAGGAAGAGAGAAAGTGGAGGCGATTCTCCCAAAAAATGTTCTAATTGCTGAATTCGCAGGACAAATGGTGTAAATTCTTTTCAGTGGGAGTTCAGACTCGAATCTCCCACACTCTGTGCAATGCAGAGGTCACAATCGTGAATATCATTAAAAGCTCAGGGGCGGGGCCTATTCACGCCAGAACTCTGCGCATGCGCAGTGACCCCGAGCCGTCAGCCTCCCCTTTGCTGGCCAGCGATTGAGCCGGGACCCCCACAGTGCTGCCCTTTGATTCCCCCCAACGGCCCAATTGCAGCCCCGATGACCATTCCCTGGCCAGTCCCGAACCCACTCCTGTACCGGAGCACCCTGATCTCCAGCCCCCCCTCCCCACCCCGGCAGACCCCCCTCCACAGGAGGCAGATCCCTCCACAGGAGATAAACCCCCCCGGGAGGCAGACCCCTCCCCAGCCCCGGCAGACCCTCCTCACAGGAGGCAGATCCCTCAGCAGACCCCCCCTCAGCCTGCCCCAATCGCTGACCTCCCTCCTGCCCTGACCAATCCTGTCTGCAGAGTGGCAGTGTGAACCCCCTACCCCACCGATCGCCCCCTAGGCTCTGCCCCCTAAGCCCTGCCCCATAGGCCCGCTCCCCTTGTACTGCCCCCTTGGCCCTGTCCCCTTGGCAATGCCCGATGCCCGATGGGCAGTGCCAAGGTGCCCCCTGAGCAGAAGCATTTTGCCCCTTTGGCAGTGCTGGGGGCACAGGCTGGCACTGCCAGGGTGCCCGTGCCACTCCCCCCTCTGTCTGAACTCCTAAGGGGCCCGATTGCACCCCCTTCACTCCAACAGGGTCTCCCACTTGTTTCCCCGAAAGTGGGGAGCTACTCTTAACCCCGCCGGAGTGAATTTGTACTGGCGGGGTAGGAGATGCTATCGGGCAGGGGGAATTCAGTCCCGGGCCCGATTATTACATTTAAATTACATTAAATTACATTAAAGATAGATTAAAATTACTTCCCTGCTGTTCCTGCTGCTTTCCTGCGTGGTCCCGACCAGGGGAGATGCGCATGTCGGGAATCCATGCATGAATTCCGCAAATCGGCACGCGCGCGAATCTCCCGGTCTGGCCCGCCAAAAAATTGTGTGTGTGTGTATGTATACCTGTGTGTGTTGTATGTGTGTGTATACCTGTGTGTGTGTGCGTGTGTGTATGCCAGTGTGTGTATGTGTGTGCATGTGACTGAGAGTGTGTGTACACGAGTGTGTGTGCGAGAGAGTGTGTGAGCGCGCATGTGAGTGAGAGTGTGTGTACACGAGTGTGTGTGTGAGTGTGTATACGAGTATGTGTGTGTGAGAGTGTGCATGTAAGTGAGAGTGCGTGTATACGAGTGTGTGTGTGAGAGTGTGAGAGTGTGTGAGTGCGCATGTGAGTGAGAGTGTGTATACGAGTGTGTGTGTGTGTGTATACGAGTGTGTGTATGTGTGAGTGTGCATGTAAGTGAGAGTGCGTGTATACGAGTGTGTGTGTGTGTGTATATGAGTGTGTGTGAGAGTGTGTGAGTGTGCATGTGAGTGAGTGTGTATACGAGTGTGTGTGTGTATACGAGTGTGTGTGTGTGTATGTGAGAGTGCGTGTATATGAGTGTGTGTGTGTGAGAGTGTGTGAGTGAGAGTGTGTATACGAGTGTGTGTGTGTGTGAGTGCGTGTATGTGAGTGTGTGTATACGAGTGTGTGTGTGTGAGAGTGCGTGTATATAAGTGTGTGTGAGAGTGTGTGAGTGTGCATGTGAGTGAGAGTGTGTATACAAGTGTGTGTGTGTGTGAGAGTGCGTGTATATGAGTGTGTGTGTGAGAGTGTGTGAGTGTGCATGTGAGTGAGAGTGTGTATACGAGTGTGTGTGTATACGAGTGTGTGTGTGAGTGCGTGTATACGAGTGTGTGTGTGTGTGTGAGAGTGCGTGTATATGAGTGTGTGTGTGAGAGTGTGTGAGTGTGCATGTGAGTGAGAGTGGGTATACAAGTGTGTGTGTTTGTGAGTGCGTGTATACGAGTGTGTGTGTGTGAGAGTGTGTGTGTGCATGTGAGTGAGAGTGCATGTATGCGAGTGTGAGTGTGATCCTGAAGGTGGCAACAGTGACGAGAAAACATCACCTGGGAGAAAATACCAAGGAGTGATCTTTGAAAGAAGAGTTTGGAAACTCTTGTGTGAAAAAGAGTGGTGAATCTGTGGAATTCATTGCCACACATGATGGTGGAGGCCAGCTCATTGAGTGTCTTTAAGACAGATAGATTGGCTCTTGATTAATAAGGGGATCAGAGGTTATGGGGAAAGGCAGGAGAATGGGGGATGAGAAAAATATCAGCCATGGTTGAATGGCGGAGCAGACTCGATGGGCCGAGTGGCCTAATTCTGCTCCTATGTCTTATGGTCTTATGAAAGAGAGTTTCAGTGAGATGAGTTGGTTCACAGTGTGACAAACATCTGTGGGGAATTGATGAGGAATCCATAGGAATTGTTTTGGTTTGCATCTATCACTTGATTTCAGAGTGTGATGTGTCTGACTACAGTTTTCCTATTGGTTCACATGTACGTAAAGAGAACATTAGAGTATAAGATAGATTTTGTAATTGGTGTTCATTACAAATCTGGATTTGTAAATGTACAGTGCGGTGGAGGAGTAGGGTAAAATAGTTAATCTTTTCATATTTAATAAATATTTTATTCTTTTGTTAAAAATTCATGTTCAATAGCCACCCTCCACATGTCTAAACAAAACATAAGAATGAGGATCTATCAAGCTGGTTCTGGGACCTGACAGAATTGGTAATAAATTCAGCTGGGATTGCAACAAGATCCAATTCAGCTAGAATAGATGTAAAAAAATCAAAGGTACTCATCTGACTTGTCCAAACCAGCCTTTGAGATGTCAGTCTAATCCCTTCATTATGAACAGTATTGTGGAATGCTTTAAGAGACTAAGTGGAGAGTCACTGAATGAACTGTTGTCATGTCTCCCTTGACCCAGGAGTTGTGAATGTGGACTAGCAGAGTATGCAGTGTGTGAACATCTTCCTGTCATCGTGGCATGTAAATACACTCCAGTCCAAGTTACTAGCTAGATGGGCGGCACGATGGCACAGTGGTCAGCACTGCTACCTCACAGCAGCAGGGACCCGGGTTCGATTCCTGGCTTGGGTCACTGTCTGTGTGGAGTTTACACATGTCTGTGTGTGTTGCCCCCGGGTGCTCCGGTTTCCTCCCACAGTCCAAAAGTGAGCGGGTTAGGTTAATTGGCCATGCTAAATTGACCCTAATTTTGATGGGATTAGCAGGGTAACTATGTGGGGATACGGTGGGATTGTTGCTGGTGCAGGCTCGATGGACCGAATAGCCTCCTTCTGTACTGTAGGGATTCTTTGAATCTAGAACACACAGATTTGTTGTATAATGCTTGTAGTCCTGTGACTCCCAGTCACACACTGAAGGGGCAAATATCACACACGGTATGTGCAAACTTCATCACCCGTTAGTTTTCTCTCTTCTCTTGGCACTGACTCATTGCTGGGTTACAGAGAGCAGTCACCTTATTAGTCATGCTTCCTGGGTGAGCTGGATGGTGAATCTCAGCAGCCTATTTCATCCCATCCTTAACTTCCCACCTTCACACACTCAGCCTTCAGGAATGGAAACCACCGTCAATTTTACCTTCTGCCAACCCAGAGCAGCAGTGGCACAGACTGTTGGTTACTCTGGAATATTCCAAGGGCAGGAATCTCCATGTGCCCCTGCGATGTGTTTCGCGGTGGCGGAGGCACCCCGCTGGTGGTGGGATCAGACGACCCCGCTGCTGTCAATGGGATTTCCCATTCTATGAACGCCCCACATCAGCCATACCGTTGCGTCCACAGGTGTTCAGATGGAGTTGGATACAATTTTGAGACCACCGACTTGAAACACCAGCTCTATTTCTCTCTCCACAGATGCTGCCTGACCTTCTCAATCAGTGTTTTCTGTTTTTATTTCAGATTTTCTGCATCTGCACTATTTTATAATGTATTCTAATAGCCTATTTTAATAGTGATTATGGGCGGCACGGTGGCACAATGCTTAGCACTGCTGCCTCACAGCGCCAGGGACCTGGATTCGATTCCCAGCTTGGGGCCACTGTCTGTGTGGAGTTTGAACATTCTTCTCGTGTCTGCGTGGGTTTCCTCCGGGTGCTCCGGTTTCCTCCCACAGTCCAAAGATGTGCGGGTTAGGTGGATTGTCATGCTAAATTGCCCCTTGCTGTTAGGAGGACTAGCTCGGGAAGTGCATGGGGTTAGGGCCTGGGTGGGATTGTGGTGGGTGCAAACCCGAAAGGCCGTTTGGCCTCCTCCTGCACTGTAGGACTGTATGATTCTATAATCCTAATAGCGGGGGTGTCTCTCTGTTTACTCTGCAAACTTGGAACTAATTCAGTTTTAAGGTACAGACTGGCTTCAGACCCATTCCTTCCTCAATGTCCTGATGTTGAGTTTAACAATGATTCATTCAAAATGTCCTTGACCCTTTAGGACCCACTTTAATTCTGGGTCAGAGTTTTATGTTGAACATGTGGGTGCACGGCTGACGCGGAATCAGATGAAACTGCGCGAGGAGACTTCGGGCGTGAATCCCAGCATCATTACGCCCGCATGCAACATGACGGTCATGACGCGCAGGAGGCGGAAGTGAGTCCGTCTGCTGACAGTTAAGCCCAGTAAGGAGCTAATTGTCAGTGATTTTACCTGGCCCGTATCTTCCTTATGGTTGGCAGATAGGCCAATTAGCCAGGTGGGCCTTTACATTTACAAACTCCATCCAGGGTGGGATAAAATGCCTGAGGTTCAATAAGGTAAAAGGGGCAGGATTCTCCGCCTAAAAACCAGAGATTCCCGCCCGACTTCAATGGACTTTTACATAGTCCACCCCCGGCTGGCTGGAATTCCAGTGGCAGGCGGGATGGGAAAATTCCGGCCAAGATGTTTGAGGGCTGAGGTGACGTGTGACCTGCTGTCAGGTGCTTGAATTTACGGTATTGACACGGTTTGCAGCAGGTTACGGAACTCGTTGCATTTTCCCAGCTCTGCAGCTCCCTGAGGCAGCTCCACAGCAGCTGTCAGCCTCCAGGGAGTGCCCGCTCGCACCCTCACACTTTCTGACCCCGGCAAAACCGACCCTTGCGCAGCCCGATGTCACACTGTCAGCTAATTCACCATCCAATGTGAGACGGCGGTGGGAGGGGGGAGCCAATTGTGATGGAAGTGCATATCGCGTCCACTTCTGAGCCTGCTGATCGTGCGCACTCGATAAATACGAGATTCAGGCCATGGAGATACACTCTCCACGCAATGTCCGCTGACATGGACAACTGAAACTTAACTTCTTCTGTGAGCTTCTTTTGTGGCTTAATCAAATGTTGACATGAAGCTCTCTCACATTTCAAAGTTGCAGGAAAATGGACACTATCTTCTGGGAGTGTGGCTGACACTATGAAGGCAGCAATTGTTGTCCATCGCTTGTAGTCACAGTCAGTTACATATTCTGACGCTGTAGTCACGTGAAGACCCTTTTGCCTGGGTGAAGGCGACAGGCTCCTCTTGCTGAAGGCCTAACCATTTTGCTCCATGGAACACTCTTTCATGGCACAGCCTCACAAATGACCAAATGTACTGAATTCAATTTCACAACTTGCCACTGTGTAATAAGAGCCCTTACCCCTGGGTCCAGTAAGCACTAGGCTACAAAACCATTTCAGTGGATATTAAATTCAAGTGGGAAATTGTACACGCTGGAATTCCAGTGAGAATCATAGAATCCCTACAGTGCAGAAGGAGGCCATTCAGTCCATTGAGCCTGCACCAACAACAATCCCACCCAGGCCCTACCCCTATTTACCCTCCTAATCCCCCTGACACTAAGGGGCAATTTAGCATGGCCAATCAACCTAACCCGCACACCTTTGGACTGTGGGAGTAAACTGGAGCACCCAGAGGAAACCCATGCAGACATGGGGAGAATATGCAGACTCCACACAGTCACCTGAGGCCGGAATTGTACCGAGGTCCCTGGCGCTGTGAGGCAGCAGTGCTAACCACAGTGCCACTGTGCTGCCCAAACTACCAGGCAGAATGAACTCTGCCAAATATCCCACCTCACCAGCTGAGAAACACAGTGGGAATTAAAGTAATGGATGGAAAATGGTTGTTCAAATTACACGGAACATTTTCTCCCTGAGGTTCAATAAATTCAGGGCAAAAACGTGAACTGTATTTACCCTTCCTGGGAGCGTTGGGTATAACTTTGTCCCAGTCAGCATAGAGTCGATGGATTGAATGGCCTCTATCATTGCCTTAGACTCTTATTTATTACTACAGCTCAGCCTTCAACACCATTATTCCTACGAAATTCCTCTCCAAACTCCATGGCCTGGGCCTCGGCTCCTCCCTCTGCGACTGGATCCTGAACTTCTTAACTCGCAATCAGTAAGAATAGGCAACAACACCTCCTCCACGATCATTCTCAACACCAGTGCCCCACAAGGCTGTGTTCTCAGCCCCCTACTATACTCCTATACACCTATGACTATGTGGCCAAATTCCCCTCCAACTCGATTTTCAAGTTTGCTGACAACACCACCGTAGTGGGTTGGATCTCAAACAATGACGAGACAGAGTATAGGAATGAGATAGAGAATCTGGTGAACTGGTGTGGTGACAATAATCTCTCCCTCAATGTCAACAAAACGAAGGAGATTGTCATCGACTTCAGGAAGCGTAGAGGAGAACATGCCTCTGTCTACATCAACGGGACGAAGTAGAAAGGGTTGAGAGCTTCAAATCTTTAGGTGTCCAGATCACCAATAATCTGTCCTGATCTGCCCATGCGAACACTATAGTTAAGAAAGCCTACCAACGCCTCTACTTTCTCAGTAGACTAAGGAAATTTGGCATGTCAGCTACGACTCTCACCAACTTTTACAGATGCACCATAGAAAGCATTCTTTCTGGCTGCATCACAAGGAATTTGGTGTGGCTCCTGCTCTGCCCAAGACCACAAGAAACTACAAAAGGTCGTGAATGTAGCCAAATCCATCACGCAAACCAGGCTTCCAGCTATTGACTCTGTCTACACTTCCCATTGCCTCAGCAAAGTAGCCAGCGTAATTAAGGACCCCACGCACCCCGGACATTCTCTCTTCTACCTTCTTCCGTCAGGAAAATGATATAAAAGTCTGAAGTCACATACAAACTGACTCAAGAACAGCTGCTTCCCTGCTGCCATCAGACTTTTGAATGGACCTACCTTGCATTAAGTTGATCTTACTCTGCACCCTAACTATGACTGTAACACTACATTTTGCACTGTCTCGTTTCCTTCTCTATAAACGGTATGCTTTGTCTGTATAACGCACAAGAAACGATACTTTTCACTGTATGCTAACATATGCGCCAATAATAAATCAAACCAAAACAAATCAAATCAAATCAAATCAAATACTATTCTGCGATTTTATGATATCCCAATTCTTTCATCCCTCATTATTTAGGTGCAGCCTTCATCCCATAGCCACTGAGTACAAATCAGTAAGTTATACATTGGCTTAATCCACACTTAACCTACAAGTTCATTCTTTTACCTTCAATGCTCTTTAGGTTCTGTTCTGAAACTTTTCTGATGCTAAAAGCGACTGATTCTCCAAAATGAGCCCTTGGCTCGGTGCTGACTCTCTGAGCCAGTCGGCTATAGGTCCAAAACAAACTCTGGAAAACAGAATATCAGTTGACATTACGGTACTTCACTGTGGCAGTGGTTGCATTTTTGGAGGTGCTGTCTTTCGCATTAAACCCAGGGGCTATCGCAGGTGGACACACACGGACCAATATTAACCCCGTGACCAATATGACCAAAAACAAAAACTGGTTAATTTGTTAATCTGCTGCTTGTGGAACTTTGCTGTACACAGAATCACCGTGACTACAATTCAAAATGTCGTTTTCAAATATCTTTCATGGATGTGACTGTCGCTGACAAGGTCAGGATTTGTTACTCAATCTTTAAGAAGGTGGTGCTTGTTAAATCTCAGATAAATTAAATCACCCCACACTCCCAGATCACCTGACTCATTCCCTAAAAGGGGCCATGCCCCAACATACATAACAATGGTGAGCAGCTATTCTGAGTTACTGCAGTTTACCTGGTGTAGGTACACCCACAGTGCTGTTAAGAAGGGAATTCCAGGATTTTGGTCCAATGTCAGTAAAGGAATGATGATATCAATCCAAGTCAGGATGGTGTGTGACTTGGAGGGGAACTTGCAGGTGATGGTGTTCCCATGCATCTGACTTTATCCTTCTAGTTGGTAGAAGTCGCAGGTTTGAAAGGTGCTGTCTTAGGAGCCTTGGTGAATTGTTGCAGTGCTATTTATAGAAGGTACACACTGCTGCTACTGTGCATCGGTGATGCAGGGAGTGAATGTTGGAGGTGGTAGATGAGTGGCTGATCAAGCGGGGCTGTTTTGTCCTGGATGGTGTCGAGCTTCTTGAGTGTTGTTGGAGCTGCACCATCCAGGCAAGCGGAGAGTGTTCCATCACACTCCTGACTCGAGTCTTGTGTTGTGTTGCAAATTTGGATGTTGCCCCAGCAAGAAAGCTAATCCTGACTTATAAAAGAGTCGTGCTTGTGGGAAGCCGCATCATCATGTTAGAAATGTACTCACCTTTGGCCATAACTTTCCCACCATTGAAAAAATGAAAATGATGACTCTGCCTTAAAGATATTCAAAGACTCTGTTCCCACCGCCTTTTGAGGAAGGAAGTTTCAAAGACTCACAACCCTTTGACCCAGAAAAAAGTCCTCCTCATCTGTCTTAAACAGTGATCCCCAGTGCTTGAGCGTCGCTGGCTGGGCCAGCATTTATTGCCCATCCCTAGTTGCCCTTGAATTGAGTGGCTTGCTAGGTCATTTCAGAGGGCAATTGAGAGTCAAACACATTGCTGTGGCTCCGGAGTCACATGTAGGCCAGACCAGGTAAAGACGGCAGATTTCCTTCCCTAAAGGGACATTAGTGAACCAGATGGTCTTTTCCAACAATGGACAATGGTTTCATGGTCATCAGTAATTCCAGATTTTTAAAAATTGAATTCAAATTCCACCATATGCTGTGGCAGGATTTGAACTTGGGTCCCCCAAATATTAGCTGAGTTTCTGAATTAATAGTCTAGCGATAATACCACGAGGCCATTGCCCCCCCTTGTTGATAATGTTATCTAAAAGGAATAAATGAAGGAGGCAAACCTGGAATATTTAAAAGCTCAGATGAATGGTAAAGGAGTGTTCATTACTCCAACAAGAAACATCAGAAATCCTTGGATGACTGTCACCTTAAAGAGTGGAATCAAAAGCTGCAAAACAGCTCTTAACATTCACTGGAAATTGGGAATACACCAAGCGGTTGATAATAGCAAGGGAACAAAACCAAATCCAGTGACTTTAGATTCCAACTCATCCAATCGTGAAATGTAGAATCCTTGAGAATACTCAGAAATCAACTCTGGACAAAACTCAAAGTGAAAATGTTCCTGCAGACATTGAAAGAAGGAATAAAAATTTCCCGTTTTCTATCTAGAGCTTTAAAACTCCAGACGGGGTCACAATATATTTTATAAGCATTCAAACAGGATTGAATTACAGAGCGGTGTAAAAATTGAGCTCATCCTACAGGGGCCTACATTATTCTAGTGTCGTGTTAGTGCTGTCTGAAGGTTATATAAACAACCAAAACCTTTTCCATGAAGAGAATAGTCTTTAACACCATAATAAATCTTTGAAACAGTTACAAAGGACAAGTGTCTGCAATGAGAAACAGAGAAAAGGGATTGTTATTAAGTTTTATCTTGGCATCTACCTGTAGCCTCAGTATATAAAACACCACTCTGGTACTTATTAGCTGCTTTGTTTTGCACTCTGCCTGGTTAATTTGTTCTGCACCAGTCTTGTTGCTTATGTCCGTCTGTTATAACAACAATTCATACTGACAGATAAGGAAGTTTTATAGGGTGGTAATTACCTACTGACTGTTAGCGACCTTTATATATTCAGCTTAGAATCCGCTTGGAGCCAAACTTCATCAAGGTAATGCCCACTAGCACTGAGATATGGGACACTTTCCATTACAGGCTTGAGAGGACACGTTTCTGCATTTGCACACTCCTAGCACTGGGCTCTGCTTTCTAGGACATCCCAAAGTGTGTTACAGCCAATGAAGTATTTTGGAAATGTAGTCGCTGTGGGAAATATGAGAGTCAATTCTCACCCAGCGAGATTCCACAAGGTGCACATGAGAAACCAAATTGTTTTGAGGTGCTGCTTCAGAGATACGTATTGGCCACGGGGTCATTTACATATGGCTGGGAGCACAGTTGGTGCTTTACTTTCACACTTCATCTGAAAGGTGACAGTACCAACAGCACCACACTCTATCAGCACTGACCCACCGACAGTGCAGCACTCCCTCAGCACTGACCCTCTGACAGTGGACCACCCTCTCAATACTGACCCTCTGACAGTGCAGCACTCCCTCAGTACTGACCCTCCAACAGTACAGCACTCCCTCAGTACTGACCCACCGACAGTGCAACACTCCCTAGTGCTGATCCTCCAATATTGCAGCACTCCCTCAATACTGACCCTCTGACAGTGAGGCACTCCCTCAGTACTGATGCTCCGACAGTGCAGTACTCCTTCAGTACTGACCCTCCAACAGTGCACCAGGGAGCACCTCTTGCCAACGGGAGACTGGAAGGCTTTTTGACTTCAACGCCAGTAAGACAGCCTTCCAGACTGTAGCATTCTCACGTTCCACCGGTCCGTTACCCCTAGGGTTGTAGCTCGTGGTTCTACTCGAGGCAATCCTGTATGAGAGCAGGTATTGCCTCAAGTCATCGCTCATGAACGACGAGTCCCTATTGCTGTGAATGTAGCTGGGGTACCCGAACAGGGTGAAAAGATCACGGAATGCCTTGATAACCGTGGCAGCGGATGTATCAGAGCAGGGAATAACAAAAGGGAATCTAGAGTACTCGTCAATGATGTTGAGGAAGTACACATTCCGATCTGTTGAGGGAAGGGGGCCCTTAAAATCGACACTCAGTCTCTCGAAGGGACGAGTGGCCTTGACTAATTGTGCCCGGTCAGGTCGGTAAAAGTGCGGTTTGCATTCCCCGCATACCCGACAGCTTCTTGTTATGGACCTGATGTCCTCCACCGAGTAGGGCAGATTGCGGGCTTTTATAAAGTGGAAGAGCCGAGTGACCCCAGGATGGCATAGGTCATTATGGAGAGCCTGCAAACGGTCCTCCTGTATACTGGCGCATGTTCCACGCGACAGGGCATCCGAGGGCTCATTGAGTTTCCCTGGACGATACATGATGTCATAGTTATAGGTGGAGAGTTCAATTCTCCACCGCAAGATCTTGTCGTTCTTGATCTTGCCCCTCAGCGTGTTATTAAACATGAACGCCACAGACCGCTGGTCCGTGATCAGGGTGAACCGTTTTCCCGCCAAGTAATGCCGCCAGTGCCTGACGGCCTCCACAATGGCCTGGGCCTCCTTTTCCACCGCTGAATGCCGAATTTCGGGGCCTTGGAGGGTGCGGGGAAAAAATGCGACGGGCCTGCCCGCCTGGTTAAGTGTGGCGGCCAGGGCGAAATTACATGCATCGCTCTCCACCTGAAAGGGGATGGACTCATCAACAGCATGCATCGTAGCTTTCGCGATGTTGGCTTTTAATTTATCAAAGGCCAATCGGGTCTCTGGTGCTCGGGGAAAAGAAGTTGACTTAATGAGCGGACGGGCTTTGTCCGCATAATTGGGAACCCACTGTGCATAATAAGAGAAGAAGCCTAAGCATCTTCTCAGTGCTTTTGCACTAGTGGGCAGGGGAAGTTCAGAGAGGGGGCGCATACGGTCTGGATCAGGGCCAATGACCCCGTTTTCCACCACATATCCGAGGATGGCTAAACGGCGCGTACGAAACACACACTTCTCCCTGTTGTAGGTCAGGTTCAGGCGAGATGCAGTGCGTAGGAAATTCAGGAGATTTGTGTCGTGGTCCTGCTGGTCATGGCCGCAGATGGTGACGTTATCCAGGTACGGGAAGGTAGCCCGCAGCCCGTTCTGGTCCACCATTCGGTCCATAGCACGCTGGAAGACCGAGACCCCATTGGTGACACCAAAGGGAACCCTGAGAAAGTGATACAAGCGACCATCCGCCTCAAAAGCCGTGTATTGTCGGTCCTCTGGGCGAATGGGGAGTTGGTGGTAGGCAGACTTGAGGTCTATGGTGGAGAACACCCGGTACTGCGCAATCTGATTGACCATGTCAGATATGCGCGGGAGGGGATCCGCATCCAGCTGCGTGTATCTATTAATGGTCTGACTATAGTCAATGACCATCCGGGGTTTGTTCCCACTCTTGACCACCACGACCTGCGCTCTCCACGGACTAGCGCTAGGTTGTATGATCCTTTCCTTGAGGAGCCGCTGAACTTCAGATCGAATGAAGATCCGATCCTCAGTGCTGTAACGCCTACTCTTAGTCGCAATGGGCTTGCAGCCTGGCACAAGATTCTGGAACAGGGAGGGTGTGGTGATCTTCAGCGTCGAGAGGCTACAGGCGGGGCACGTTGGGCAATTTGGAGGCTGCTGTTCTCCCACTGAAAGCGAAGGGAGTGGCCCACCGCACTGTAGGGTTACACTCCTCAGGTGGACCATGAAGTTTAGTCCGAGAAGTATTGGCGCGCAAAGGTGCGGCAACACCAGGAGCTTGAAACGCTCGTAAACTGTGCCTTGCACCGTTAAAGTTACCACGCAACTCCCTAGCACGGTGACAGACCGGGACCTTGATGCCATAGAAATTGTCTGTTTGACAGGTTGAATCCGGAGTCCACATCGCTTCACAGCGTCTGGGTGGATAAAACTCTCAGTGCTCCCGCTGTCAAACAGACAATAAATCAAGTGGTCGTTTACCTGAATGTCCATCATAGACTTGTCAAGTCTATGAGGCTTGGCCTGGTCCAGGATGATCGACACCACCGTTGGTTCATGAGCGCCACTGCAGGCAGCTGAAATCGATGAGGATGACCCCTGCTGGTCGTTCGCGGTCGGTGCCGACCAACATGGCCGCTCCCATAGGTCGCACGTGGGTGATGGCGCCAAACTCAGCGACCCCTGGTGGTCACACATCTCCGACTCCGTCGACCGTAATGGCGTCGTCCGGGCCTCGCACGTGGACGGTACCCTCGACGATGTCGACGACGAAGAACCGGGCTCTGAGGAATCGCAGGCCGCACTGCTGTTCCGAGAAGCAGATTTAGATCGGCACACTTTCGAATAGTGCCCCTTCTTACCGCATGCGGAGCACAACACAGCTTTAGCGGGACACCGTTGCCGAGTATGCTTCGCTCCCCCACAGAAGTAACACCACGGGCCGCCCGGAGCTGCTGCCGTCGTCTGGCCTGAGTGTGAGCACGCCATTACGCAGCATTTCGAACCCGAGGGACGAGGAGGGATTGGCGACTGCTCCTGCCACGTTGTCTCCACGTGGTCTTCAGGATACAATACTAGGCTTTTGGAGGCCGTCTCCAGCATCTCCGCTAGTTCTATTGCCTGGGTGAGGTCAAGGTTACCTTTCTCCAGTAGTTTGAGTCGGATGTACGATGATCCGACTCCCGCCACAAACGCATCTCGAGTGAGGTCGTTCATATTCTGCTCTGCCGACACTGCTTTGCAGTTACAGCCCCTGGCTAGTTGTAGGAGCTCGTTCGCGTATTCCTTCATCGTTTCGCCGGACTGCCGTCGTCGAGTGGCTAAGAGGTAACGAGTATGTATTTCGTTGGGCGGTTTAATATAACGCTTCTTAAGAAGCTCGAGGGCCTTTGTGTAGTCGGTGGCCGCACGGATCGCGAGGTAGACGGTGTCGCTTACCCTCGCATGGAGGACCCGGAGTGTGTCATCATCTGTGGTGACCGCTGCGGAGGCTGCCAGGTAGTCCTCAAAACATTTCAACCAGTGGTCGAAGGTGTTAGAGGCGCCCACCGCACGTGGATCTAGTGTAAGGCGTTCAGGCTTCAGTATCTGCTCCATACTCTCTTTTTTTTTCTTCGACGAGAGTTTATTTACAGCAAATAAAATTGATGCGCGTTATCACACACGAGGCTTGATGCTCAGGAAATAAAGGCTTTTATTTGCTGTAACAAGGCAGCTACTAATTATATACACGATCCCAGACTGAGGGGTCCCAGACAGAGCAGAGACCTTTATACCTCTCCCAGGAGGCGGAGCCCGACTGGGATGTACCACAATAACTATAATACAAGGTGTAACAGTCCAACCCTAACCCCAACAGCAACAAGTAGAACAACCCATCCCTAACCCCAACAGCAACATATATACATACTTGTAGTACTGGCCAGACCCTGGCTCAGTACTATCTAGTGGGAACCAATGATGGTTCACCACAGGCAGGATTTGAATGAGTGTGGCAATAAGGAGCCTGAGTAAAACTGAAATCGAGGGGGAGCAGAGGGGAAACTCTCTGCCAATTGGAATCAAACCTAGCACGAAGGAAGATGGCTGTGGTGGTTGGACACTGACCATTTCCGTCCCAAGGTATTGCTCAGGAATTCCTCCTTTAGTGTCATCAGCCCATTGCTTCATCAATGATCTTCCCTCCACAGGATCAGAAATGGGAATGATCATGCATGATTGTGAAGTGTTCAATACCATTCACAACTCCCCAGAAGGTGAAGCAATCTGTGCAAGCCCTGATAAGGAGCAAGTAACATTCTTGCCCCGCGAGGGCTATGCAATGGCGTTACCATCTCTGAATCCCCTACCATCAATATTTTAGGCGTCCAGAAATATAACTGATCCAGCTACATACATAAATGAAGTGGCCAGAGGAGTAGGCTGCAGTCTGGGAAACTCACTGAGTTTCCTGAAGTATGTCTGACATCTACGAGGCACAAGTGAGGTTAGGTTGATTTTCTGTGTAAATTAACCCTTACTGTCAAGGGGATTAAGAGGGTAAATGGTGGCACAGTGATTAGCACCGCTGCCTCACAGCGCCAGCGACCCGGGTTCAATTCCAGCCTAGGTCACTGTCTGTGTGGAGTTTGCACGTTCTCCCAGTGTCTGCGTGTGTTTCCTCCGGGTGCTCCGGTTTCCTCCCACACTCCAAAGATGTGCTGGTTAGGTGGATTGGCCGTGCTAAATTGACCCCAGTGTCAGGGGATTAGCAGGGCAAATATGCAGGATTACGGGAATAGGACCTGAGTGGGATGGTTGGACACTGACCATTTCCGTCCCAAGGTATTGCTCAGGAATTCCTCCTTTAGTGTCATCAGCCCATTACTTCATCAATGATCTTCCCTCCACAGGATCAGAAATGGGAATGATCATGCATGATTGTGAAGTGTTCAATACCATTCACAACTCCCCAGAAGGTGAAGCAATCTGTGCAAGCCCTGATAAGGAGCAAGTAACATTCTTGCCCCGCGAGACCCGATGGGCTAAATACCCTCCTTCTGCACACTAGGGATTCTATGATTCTATGATTCTGATATGTGTGGTTATGGGGTTAGGGCCTGGGTGGGATTGTTGTCGGTGCATGGGCCGAGTGGCCTCCTTCTGCACTGTAGGCATTATAGGAATGTGGTGGAACACTTGCTTGTATGAGTTTAGGTACAAAGACACTCAAGAAGCTCAACATCATAGAGGAGAAAGAAAAAAAATGGATCTCCTTTTATAGAGCACTGTTACAGGTATGGCAAAGTGCTTTGCAGCCGGTGAAATACTTTTTGAAGTGTTGGTGCTGTTGTAATGTGGGAAATGCAGCAGCTAATAGGCACTCAGCAAATTCCCATAAACAGTTAACTGATAATGACCAGATAATTATTATTTTTTGCATCATGGGATGCAAATAAGTTTCAAGCCAGCGGGATTCCCAATCCATCATGGCAGGCACAAGTGGGAGATCCCGCAGGAAATTCACACCGGCGTGAAACAGATTTTTGGACTCCCGCAGAATTCTCTCTCCCACCGACCCCCACTCATGAACTGGCCAGTGGGGCCCTGAGAGAATCAGGGACTCTGTTTACATACAGTTTTCTGCCCCTTCACCATCAGTGGGGAAGCAATCTAGACTTTAGTTAGATATATCAATTAGATATGCTTTACGATTGACTCTGAATTTATTAGTTGTTTAGAATCAGGTGGCACAGTGGTGAGCACTGCTGCCTCACAGCGCCAGGAACCTGGGTTCAATTCCAGCCTTGGGTCACTGTCTGTGCGGAGTCGGCACGTTCTCCCCATGTCTGCGTGGGTTTCCTCTGGGTGCTCCGGTTTCCTCCCACAGTCACAAAGATGTGCAAGTTAGGTGGATTGACCATGCCAAATTGCCCCTTAGTGCCCCAAGATGTGTAGGTTAGGTGGATTAGCCATAGTAAATGTGCAGGGTTACAGGGATGGGACTCGGAGAATTGGTGCAAGCTCAATGGGCCAAATTGTCTCCTTCTGCACTAGAGGGATTCTATTCTATTCTATTCTAATTAACAGATATTTTCTCAACAAGGACTGATACTGAGTTATGTGGATTGAATATTTGTTTGATGTACAATCTTCTACTTCACACCCAGTTCTTGTGCTAAGCTTATAAGTCAGACATGGTTCACCTGGGCAGTGACTCGGGCTGTTTGTGCTTTGCCCTGGCTGTGAACCTGAATAAGTGACATTTCCACTCATTGCCATCCCAGTCCTTGATCTGCTAGATCTGAGAATTCTCGTGGCAGCTGTATGATGCGAAGCAGCGACCCCCGTGAACCAGGCTGCGCTTGTCGGAACCTATTTCACTTTTATCTCTCTGCTCCGACTAACATAAAGGAAGGTTTCTTTTGATTATTAAACCGAGGTTTCAAAATGTTTGGGTCCAGCTGTTGAACTGAGTGGTTTTTGATGAGCGTTTTTCAAATCGGCCTCCAGGCTGTGGAAAGGTGGAACGTATAAAATTGAGATGACTGATTGTTGCGAAGTTAATGCTGTCTTGAGTTGTTTCATTCAATCTGTTGTGTAGATTGTTCTGAATTCTAAGGGCTTACATTAAATTTCATAACTTTGCTGCCTGATATAATTACTCCTCTTGCCCAAACATATCGTCATCATCTGAAAACACTGGTAAATATTTGGCATGGTTTGGACGTACAGTGCCTTTGGGTACAATAAGCTGAAGAAAATCATTCCCTACATGTACAGGCACCTGCATGGATCCTGCACCTAATTGTTAACCCTCTGTGTGTGCTACCATCCCATTTTGCTTTATGTAACCCCGAGTACAAATCTTATCACTCCACTTCAGTTGATCTCATAGAATCATAGAATCCCTACAGTGCAAAAGAGGCTATTCGGCCCATCGGGTCTGCTCCGACTCTCTGACAGAATATCTTACCCAGGCCCCTGCCCTATCATTTACCATGGTGAATCCTTCTAACCCTACACATCATCAGAAACTGATCCACCTAACCTGCACATCTTTGGAATGTGGGAGGAAACCGGAGCAGCCGGAGGAAACCCACGGGGAAAACGTGCAAACTTCACACAGACAACGACCCGAGACTAGAATCTGGCGTTGTGAAACAGCAGTGTTAACTAGAAATCATAGAAATCATAGAAACCCTACAGTACAGAAAGAGGCCATTCGGCCCATCGAGTCTGCACCAACCACAATCCCACCCAGGCCCTACCCCCATATCCCTACATATTTTACCCACTAATCCCTCTAACCTATGCATCTCAAGACACTAGGGGCAATTTTTATTTTTAGCATGGCCAATCAGCCTAACCCGCAGACACGAGGAGAACATGCAAACTCCACACTGACAGTGATCCAAGCCGGGAATCGAACCCAGGTCCCTGGAGCTGTGAAGCAGCAGAGCTAACTACTGTGCCACCGCGCCACCCTAAAAATATAATAATGAAAACTGCTCTCTACAATACATTGTTCATTTATAATCCCAATGCAGAAATGTAACTGAAATTATAGTAGTGAAAAAAATATATTTTAAAGAATTATAGAAGCATTATACACCTTGATACGTGTATTGTTTCCAGTGATTTTGAAATCCTTCTCTTTCTAAAAATAATGATACCTACTCCTGCAGAACCGACACAGTGACTGAAATAGAAGGAGGAAATGAAAGAGGGATTTCATTGCAAAATGCAGAATTGGGTTACGGCAGAGCTCATTTCCATGTTTTCCTCGATATCCGGGAAGTGGAGGGTTAGTCAATGATCTGGATGTGGTGCAGACATGAAAGGCAACTGCCTCATCCGTAATTAACAGATTCCAGGTCCTGGTGTTAGACGATGGCTCAAGATGTCCACTGCTGCCGGGAGAACATTATACATTTCGGGAGAAACCTCTTCACAAAGAATGATTTCCACATGAAGCCGTTGAAGCAAATGGCATAGACTAATTTTAGGGGAATCTAGATTAATACATGGAATAGAAGGTTGTGTTGGTAAAATGAGATGAGTCAGGCAGGAAGAAGGCTCGTGTGGAGCACAAGCACTGGTATAGACTCGGTAGCCGTGATGTGGAGATGCCGGCGTTGGACTGGGGTGGGCACAGTAAGAAGTCTCCCAACACCAGGTTAAAGTCCAACAGGTTTATTTGGCAGCACAAGCTTTCGGAGTCTCGCTCCTTCATCAGGTGAGTCTTGCTCCTTCATCATCTGATCAAGGAGCGAGACTCCAAAAGCTTGTGCTGCCAAATAAACCTGTTGGACTTCAACCTGGTGTTCTGAGACTTCTTACTGAAATAGACTCGGTAGGCAGAGGAAGGCCTATTCTAATGCTATATACTTGATGTTATTCTATGAGCTTGCACAATGGAGTTACGTAATCTAGAGAATTTCTAGTCTTGTTGTCTGTAGATATTTTGAAGCTTTTAGAAGGCAACTTTTGAGGTTGGATCACAAAGAACTGAGCGGCAATTTGACAATTCATGGGCTGTTCCTGTATTCTCACCAGCTGAGAGCCTCTGTAGAATCCATTGCCATTGTTACAGACTGTAACCCATTCATCCAAAATTGAAAAGATACAGGTTGCAAACATCTCCATCTCCACACCATTCCCCAAGAATTTTCAATTTCAATTTGTAAGCAGACCTTGTAATAACACATCTTCCCTTGCTGTTGAAGACCCAGTAGCCATGGTTGGCCAACACATGCCTGTCATTGTGTGGCCAGTATTGCTGAAACGTCCTCATTCATACAGTGACATTGATGCGCTATCAATAAGGCGAAAGACTACCGGTGTGCCAATACAAGTGTAGGCTTTTATTCACAACAGAATCAGGAGCAGATCCCAACAAATAACCGTCCTGGACTGAACAAGGGGGAGGAGACAGCCACCTTTATACTAGGTGCCGAGGGGAGGAACCAAACTGGAAGGGGATGTGTCCAGGTATGACAAACACACAACGGTGGTCCATATAGGACAAAGGCACAACTGAAGTCCACCACATTCACCCCTTCCCTTAAAAGAAAAACGACACGGGGGTGAAGCAGAAACAATATTACAAGTCCAGACGAACCGGTGGCTTGATCCGCCGTCGCGATCGTCGTAGTGCAGGTCGCAGAGTCGTCCGAGCAGGGAGCGATGTCGGCCCAGGCTCCGTACAGTGAGCGTCGAGAGAAGGCTTGCAGGTTGAGTCCGTAATTAAGAAAGCAAATGTAATGTTGTCATTTATCTCAAGAGGCTTGGAATACAAAAGCAGGGATGTACTTCTGAGGCTTTATAAAGCACTGGTTAGGCCCCATTTGGAGTACTGTGAGCAATTTTGGGCCCCACACCTCAGGAAGGACATACTGGCACTGGAGCGGGTCCAGCGGAGATTCACACGGATGATCCCAGGAATGGTAGGCCTGACATACGATGAACGTCTGAGGATCGTGGGATTATATTCATTGGAGTTTAGGAGGTTGAGGGGAGATCTGATAGAAACTTACAAGATAATGAACGGCTTAGATAGGATGGACGTAGGGAAGTTGTTTCCATTAACAGGGGAGACTAGGACGCGGGGGCACAGCCTTAGAATAAAAGGGAGTCACTTTAGAACAGAGATGAGGAGAAATTTCTTCAGCCAGAGAGTGGTGGGTCTGTGGAATTCATTGCCACAGAGGGCTGTGGAGGCCGAGACGTTGAGCGTCTTCAAGACAGAAATTGATAAATTCTTGATTTCTCGAGGAATTAAGGGCTATGGGGAGAGAGCGGGTAAATGGAGTTGAAATCAACCATGATTGAATGGTGGAGTGGACTCGATGGGCCGAATGGCCTTACTTCCGCTCCTATGTCTTATGGTCTTATGGTGTGAAGTGGACCGATCCGTCGTCCCATCCAGTCGTCGGGTACTGAGTGGCGACGGCTCCGGCGACTCAAGCGAGCTGTACACAGGGGCGAGAGGAGTGAGCAGTGGCCCTGGTGGCGTATGGGGAACAGTGGGAACCGGAGCTAGGGGGTGGGGGGCCGCAACAGGCTCTGGGCAGACTACATTGGGGACAGGGACTGAGGGAGGAAGAGACGCAGCAAACTCTGAGTGGACAACACCAAGGACCGTGGGGCGGAAGGATGTGGTGACCTCAGGGGCACCCGCGGGTGCCAAGTCAAGGACAGAAACCGTGTCCTCCCGCCCATCAGGGTACGTTACGTAAGCGTATTGAGGATTAGCATGGAGCAATTGGACCTCCTCGACCAAGGGATCTGCCTTATGGGTCCGGACATGCTTCCGAAGCAGGACGGGCCCCGGGGACATCAGCCAATCTGGGAGCGAAGTACCCGAGGAGGACTTCCTGGGAAACGAAAACATCCGCTCGTGAGGGGTCGTATTGGTAGCTGTGCACAAGAGTGACCTAATGGAATGTAATGCGTCCGGAAGGACGTCTTGCCAACGGCTGACTGGAAGGCCCCTAGGCCGTAACGCTAATAGAACGGCCTTCCAGAGGGTTGCGTTCTCCCGCTCTACTTGACCATTGCCCCTGGGGTTATAGCTAGTGGTGCGGCCGGAGGCAACGCCTTTGGCGAGCAGGTACTGCCTCAGCTCGTCACTCATGAAAGAGGACCCACGATCGCTATGAACATAGGCTGGGAAGCCGAACAGGGTGAAGAGCTTGTTCAGGGTCCGAATCACTGTAGCCGTGGTCATGTCCGAGCAGGGGCAGGCAAAAGGGAAACGTGAGTATTCATCAATGATATTCAGGAAATAAACATTGCGGTTAGAGGAGGGGAGGGGGTCTTTAAAATCAATGCTAAGGCGCTCAAATGCGCGAGTGGCCTTTACAAGGTGCGCCCTACCTGGCCGGTAGAACTGCGGTTTGCACTCTGCGCAGACCCTGCATTGCCTGGTAATCGCCCGGACTTCCTCAAGGGAGAAGGGCAGGTTACGGGACTTGACAAAATGGAAAAGTCTGGTGACACCCGGATGACAGAGGTCATTATGTGGGGACTGTAGCTGGTCTAGTTGGGCGCTGGCACATGATCCACGGGACAGGGCGTCTGGGGGCTCATTGAGCTTCCCGGGCCGGTACATGATGTCATATCTGTAGGTGGAGAGCTCAATCCTCCACCGCAAGATCTTGTCATTCTTAATCTTGCCCTTTTACCTGGTGTTAAACAGGAAGGCAACTGACCGCTGGTCCTTAATTAAGGTGAATCGTTGGCCCGCAAGATAATGGCGCCAGTGCCGGACGGCTTCCACGATGGCCTGGGCCTCCTTCTCGACCGAGGAGTGTCGAATCTCAGGGCCTTGTAAGGTCCGGGAAAAGAAGGCCACCGGACGGCCCCTCTGGTTAAGGGTGGCGGCTAGGGCAAAGTCAGACGCATCACTTTCCACTTGGAATGGGATGGATTCGTCCACAGCATGCATCGCGGCCTTCGCGATGTCCGCTTTGATGTCGTCGAAGGCCCGACGGGCCTCCTCTGCCAGGGGAAAAGAGGTCGATGTTAGGAGCGGACGGGCTTTATCCGCGTAACGGGGAACCCACTGGGCATAATAGGAGAAGAAGCCCAGGCATCTCCTCAGTGCTTTGAGGGTAGTAGGAAGGGGAAGCTGCATAAGGGGACGCATACGGGCTGGGTCGGGGCCAAGGACACCATTTTCTATCACGTACCCAAGGATGGCGAGGCGGCGTGTCCGGAAAACACACTTCGCCTCATTATATGTGAGGTTCAGGAGAGTGGCCGTACGGAGGAATTTTTGTAGGTTGAGATCATGATCCTGCAGGTCATGGCCGCAGATGGTGACGTTATCCAGATACGGGAAAGTGACCCCTAGCCCGTGCTGGTCTACCATTTGATCCATGGCCCGCTGAAAGACTGAGACCCCATTGGTGACACCAAAGGGGACTCGGAGGAACTGGTAGAGGCGGCCATCCGCCTCAAAGGCAGTATATGGGCGATCCTCCAAGCGGATAGGGAGCTGGTGGTAAGCCGATTTCAAATCGATCGTCGAGAAAACCCTATAGTGCGTGATGCGGTTGACTATGTCCGCGATACGGGGAAGAGGATACGCATCTAGTTGGGTATACCTGTTTATGGTCTGGCTGTAGTCAATCACCATGCAGTGTTTCGCCCCGATTTCACTATGACCACTTGCGCCCTCCAGGGGCTGGTGCTGGCCTGGATAATCCTTTCCCGGAGCAACTGTTGTACCTCGGACCGAATGAAGGCCCGGTTATCCGCACTATAGCGCCTACGTTTGGTGGCTATAGGCCTACAATCCGGGGTGAGGTTATCAAATAAGGCAGGGGGGGTGATCTTGAGGGTCGAGAGACTGCAGGTGGTGCGCGAGGGACGCTGCAGTGATGGCGCCTTGCAGACGGAGAGCGGGGGATAAGGGCCATCATACTGCAGGGTGACGCTTCTATGATGGCTGAGGAAATCTAACCCCAGCAGTTCAGCTGCGCAGAGTCGCGGCAGCACGAGGAGCTGAAAACGCTCGTAGACTGTGCCCTGTACCGTCAGCGTCACCAAGCAGCACCTGAGGACCTCCACCGAGTGGGAATTCGAGGCCATGGAGATGGTCTGGCTCCAGGGTCGCACGGGAAGGGCATATTGACTCACTGTGCGAGGGTGTATAAAACTTTCTGTGCTCCCACAGTCGAACAGACAGTTTTCTGCATGACCATTTACCTTGATCTCCATTATTGATTTGGAGAGTTGATGAGGCTGCGACTGGTCCAGGCAAATCGATGCCACTGTTGAATCAAAGAAGAATCCGTCTTCGTCGCCGTCTGATGACGTCACGGATAAAGCTTCCTGCTCAGCGCGTCTTGATGCCAGTCTCAAAGATGGCGATTCCCGCACTTCCGGTGACCGCATCAAAGATGGCGATTCCCGCGCTTCCGGTGACCGCATCAAAGATGGCGATTCCCGCACTTCCGGTGACTGCATTAAAGATGGCGATTCACGTGCAGCCACCGCCTGCATTAAAGATGGCTGCGCCCGCGGAACACACGTGGCGCCACGAGACTTCGGAAGTGGCTTTGCCCGGCAGACTTTAGCGAAGTGGCCTAGCTTACCGCATCCGGAACAAATCGCGTCCTTCGCCGGGCAGCGACGCCGTGGGTGCTTGGGTAGGCCGCAAAAGTAACATTTGGGCCCCGCCGGAACAGCCGTCGTGGTGGAGCCGTCGGTAGAACGGGATGCAAGGTAAGACCCGAGATTGTGAGAGGCCGCTTCTAACGTTTCAGCCATCGTGGCTGTTCTTCGTAGATCTAGGTCTTCTTGTTCCAGCAGGCACTGCCGGATGTATGTAGACTCAATGCCCGCAACGTAGGCGTCGTGGATCAGGTCCTCTGTGTTCTGAGCTGCTGTAACAGCCTTACAGTCACAAGCTCGAGCTAGGACTCGCAGGGCACGCAGAAATTGGGCGCACGATTCTCCTGGCTGCTGCTTGCGGGTAGTTAGGAGATGTCTGGCGTAAACCACGTTAGGGCTCTTTCGGAACTGCCCTTTTAGGAACTCGATAGCGTCCGCGTATGTAGCAGCGTCCCGGAAGATTCCATAGACAGCTTCGCTTACCTGGGGGCGGAGCACGTGGAGTTTAGCGTCGTCGGTGTCGATGGCCGTAGCGGTGTCGACGAATGCTTCGAAGCAGTCCAGCCAATGATCAAATTTATCAGAGGCTCCAACCTCTTGAGGGTCTAATGCTAACTTGTCGGGTTTTAGAAACTGCTCCATGCTGGTCAACTGTTGTGAATAAAATTGATGCGCTATCAGTAAGGCGAAAGACTACCGGTGTGCCAATACAAGTGTAGGCTTTTATTCACAACAGAATCAGGAGCAGGTCCCAACAAATAACCGACCTGGACTGAACAAGGGGGAGGAGACAGCCACCTTTATACTAGGTGCCGAGGGGAGGAACCAAACTGGAAGGGGATGTGTCCAGGTATGACAAACACACAACGGTGGTCCATATAGGACAAAGGCACAACTGAGGTCCACCACATTCACCCCTTCCCTTAAAAAAAAACGACACGGGGGTGAAGCAGAAACAATATTACAAGTCCAGACGAACCGGTGGCTTGATCCGCCGTCGCGATCGTCGTAGTGCAGGTCGCAGAGTCGTCCGAGCAGGGAGCGATGTCGGCCCAGACTCCGTACAGTGAGCGTCGAGAGAAGGCGCCAGATGGTGTGAAGCGGACCGATCCGTCGTCCCGTCCAGTCGTCGGGTACTGAGTGGCGATGGCTCCGGCGACTCAAGCGACTCTTGAGTAAAGGCCACTCGCGCATTTGAGCGCCTTAGCATTGATTTTAAAGGCCCCCTCCCCTCCTCTAACCGCAATGTTTATTTCCTGAATATCATTGATGAATACTCACATTTCCCTTTTGCCTTCCCCTGCTCGGACATGACCACAGCTACGGTGATTCGGACCCTGAACAAGCTCTTCACCCTGTTCGGCTTCCCAGCCTATGTTCATAGCGATCGTGGGTCCTCTTTCATGAGTGACGAGCTGAGGCAGTACCTGCTCGCCAAAGGCGTTGCCTCCAGCCGCACCACTAGCTATAACCCCAGGGGCAATGGTCAAGTAGAGCGGGAGAACGCAACCCTCTGGAAGGCCGTTCTATTAGCGTTACGGCCTAGGGGCCTTCCAGTCAGCCGTTGGCAAGACGTCCTTCCGGACGCATTACATTCTATTAGGTCACTCTTGTGCACAGCGACCAATACGACCCCTCACGAGCGGATGTTTTCGTTTCCCAGGAAGTCCTCCTCGGGTACTTCGCTCCCGGATTGGCTGATGTCCCCGGGGCCCGTCCTGCTTCGGAAGCATGTCCGGACCCATAAGGCAGATCCCTTGGTCGAGGAGGTCCAATTGCTCCATGCTAATCCTCAATACGCTTACGTAGCATACCTTGATGGGCGGGAGGACACGGTTTCTGTCCGTGACTTGGCACCCGCGGGTGCCCCTGAGGTCACCACGTCCTTCCGCCCCACGGTCCTTGGTGTTGTCCACTCAGAGTTTGCTGCGTCTCTTCCTCCCTCAGTCCCTGTCCTCAATGTAGTCCGCCCAGAGCCTGTTGCGGCCCCCCACCCCCTAGCTCCGGTTCCCACTGTTCCCCATACGCCACCAGGGCCACTGCTCACTCCTCTCGCCCCTGTGTACAGCTCGCTTGAGTCACCTTTTTGGAAAAGGTAATGTGGAGACATGAGGTGCTGTAGGCTTGCCTGTATTCAGCTGCTGTTCCTTCAACTTCGTTCCTCCACTTCTGTGACAAGGGAAGATGTTAAGGCTGAGAATGGGATGGATGACAGTTCTGCTGTGCACAGTGTCTCATTACAAAGAAAATAAAAGATTTACACTTATATCAGGCAGTTCATGACCACAGGACACCACAACCTGAAGTACTTTTGGAGTGTACTCATTCTTGTAATGTAGGAAATGCAGCAACCAAGATGTGCACAGCAAGATCCCACACAGAACAACTTGATAATGCCCAGGTTTTATTTTGTGATGTTGATTAGGAAATAAATATTGGGAAGAGTACTGAGGTTACTCCCCCGCCCTTCTTTGAAATAATGCCCTGAGATCTTTTTTTATTGATTTAAAAGGACAGGCTGAGTGTTGGTTTAACTTCTTTTCAAAGGGACAGAAGCTCAACCTGTTCAGCGCTCCCTCAGCACTGAGCATCATCCTTAATTTTTGTACTGGAGTTGGACTTGAACCCAGAATGTTCTGACTTCGAGGTAACAGTGCTACCCCCTGAGGCATAACTGGCAGATTGCAGTGTGTAATGTGGTGATGAGACTTACTCTCAGTGCCATTGCACAGGATGTAGAATAAGAGGGCCCTTCTCTACCTCTGTGCACCTCTCATGCACTAGACTCAGTAAGGCATCAAAATTATTTAAACCAGGTGATGCCCCATCAGGAAGACCCTTCCTGTATATTGGCCTCTTCTGTTGGTTTGCACTCATTGCTCTAGACTTGGACATGGTGGCACAGTGCTGCCTCACAGCTCCAGGGTCCTGGATTCGATTCCCGGCTTGGGTCACCATCTGTGTGGAGTTTGCACATTCTCCCTGTGTCTGCGTGGGTTTCCTCCGGGTGCTCCAAAGATGTGCTGCTTAGGTGCATTGGCCATGCTAAATTGCCCCTTGGTGTCCCAGGATGCATAGGTTAGAGGGATTAGCGAGGCAAATATGTGGGGTTACGGAGATATGGCCTAGGTGGGATTGTTGTCAGTGCAGACTCAATGGGCTGAATGGCCTCTTTATGCACTGTAGAGTTTCTATGACTGAGACTTCTGAATTATTGCTACACCCTGTTATTACATTTATTGGGTACTTCTTAATGCTGGAACTCCTTCCTTCACCCTCCAATGCTTGCTAACTGATGCGCGATTAATCCACTCGGGAGGCTAGATCGTACCCGGGAATAAAGGCTTTTATTCGCAACAAGAATAGAGCATACTGCTTAACAATACTATCCCAGACTAAAGGGTCACGAGGAAGTGCAGTGACCTTTATACTCCTATAGGAAGGCGGAGCCAAACGGAGTGTACCACAGAACAATGCTAACAGGTGGAACACCCCAACCCTAACTCCAACAGTAACAAGAGTAACATATGTACAAGTACCCATAGTGATAACCATCTATGGTTCAGTACCCATAGTGGTAACCATCTATGCTTCACCACACTAACTGTGTCTGTTTGTTCTGGAATATTGCATTGTTTGTGGCCCATATTGTCAAGCCCGTGGCCATTCCTTGACTCTTCCTTTTGGACTTCCAAATGTTGAGGAAGAGAGTGAGTAGAGGCAATACTTGACGTGCAGTTATACCTTAGGCAATCAATTAGGACACACATGCTTCCACATATTGGGCTAGACAATCCTACTTGGACATAAAATCATAGAATCCCTACAGTGCAGAAGGAGACCATTCGGCCCATCAAGTCTGCACCGACTCTCTGAGAGAGTATCTTACCCAGGCTCTCTCCCCCAACCTATCCCTGTAACCCCACACATTTACCATGGCTAATCCCCCTAACCTACACATCTTTGGACAGTAAGGGGCAATTCAGCAGAGCCAATCCACCTAACCTGCATTTCTTTGGAGTGTGGGAGGAAAGCGAAGCACCCGGAGGAAACCCACGCAGACACGGGGAGAATGTGCAAACTCCACACAGACAGTCACCCAAGCTGGGAATTGAACCCCGGTCACTGATGCTGTGAGGCAGCAGTGCTAACCACTGTGCCACTGTGCATGTCAGAAGAAGCCTGCATGCAGAAATTACAACACCCCTTGAGAATCCTGCAGAGCCCAGGCTAGGAAACCACTTCCAAGTCTGTGACATTTATGTCAAGTTAATTGCTGGCGTGAAGTTTTACTGTAGACATTCAGTCACTTTTCCCTCACCTGTTCCGAGCATCAGTGCAATGGTGTGACGGTGCTTACACTTTTTCCCACCTCCGTCCAGAATCTTTCGGCATTGACTATCTATAACTCTGTGCTACTCTGATTCTGCCCTCTTGTATGTCTCCCACCTCATTTTGCCTTATCCATGCCTCCAGTCCTCAACACTGAAGTCCCTCCCCAAACCTCTTTGCCTCTACACCTCCTTCTTCTCCTTTGTGGCCAAAAACTTGCCTCTTTGACCAAGCTATATATCCAATACCTCCTATGGTTGAGTGTCAGTTTTTGGGTGATTACACTCCTGTGAAGCGCATTGGGATGTTTTACCTCCAAAACGGTGCTAAATAAATGCAATTTGTTATTAAAAAATGAGGGCATCTCAGCGTATTACATGTGTGCAGTATCTGCCTGCAAGATATTATTCATAGTTTTAAATCATTATAGCAGATTTCTTGAGATTATTATCCTCATTCTGCCACACCTCCGGATCCTGGAAAATAACATTGACCTGACGTCCATTTCTTTATCAGAGGGAGGTCATACCTAACAAATTGGAATGAATTTTTTGAGGAGGTGATCAGGTGTGTAGATGAGGGTAGTGCAGTCGATATGGTTTATATGGATTTCAGCAAAGCCCTTGACAAGGTCCCACATAGGAGACTTATAAAATTGGCAAATGTAGTTGGGATACAGGGTAATTTGATAAGGTGGAATTAAAATTGGTTTAGTTCACAGAATCCGACAGTGCAGAAGGAGGCCACTCAGCCCATCAAGTCGGCACCGACCACAATCCCATCCTGGCCCCATCCCTATAACCACATGCATTTACCCTAACTAGTCTCCCTGACACTAAGGGCCAATCCAGCACGACCAATCCACCCAACTCACACATCTTTGGAAACCGGAGCACCCAGACGAAACCCACGCAGATACGGGGAGAACGTGCTGACTCTGCACAGACAGCGACCCAAGCCGAGAATTGAACCTGGGTCCCTGGCACTGTGAGGCAGCAGTGCTACCCACTGTGCCACCCTTTGTTGATGCAGAAATGGTAACAATTGGCATATAGATCTGTGTAAAGGATAGTTGAATATTCTATCCTGTCCCGATAAACACCAGTTTGTGTTACATGACAAAATCCTGGTCATACACAACTAGGGACTTTGCATAAGGAGGGTGGTTAGCAATTGGGCACAGCAAGATATGCAAAGCTGCTGAGCTATTACTGCCTTGTCAGTTTTGTACATTTCATGGAGCATTTCTCTAAATTTAGCTGACAAGGTTGCATTTATAAATTTTTAATTATTTGTCTCGCAGCTCTCCTGTTAAGAGTTTTGTCAGGAATCTTCTTCGTTTTGAATTTGTCCCTGGATGTTTTGACTGGCCGTGTCATCTTCATTTAGAACTGTTGGATTTAAATAACAAAAAAATCTTTTCGTAAAGTTCAGCACTCTTTAATTAAAGCTGTCTGCCGCCATCTCCCCCCTCCTCACCCTTCCCCACAGCTTTCTGCATTACAAATGGGGCAATTAATCATGTGAGGAAGAAATTAGAATCTGTAAAAAAATTCCACCTCTCCACTGTGGCTATTTATGTCATTGCTCAACAGGCTGTACCTAATTTCTCAGAATCTATGTACAAACATCAATAAGTGTTGTATTAAATCAGATTCAAAGCTCTGCGAGAAAGCTATGGATATTTCATTAATGATGTTACGCTGTCGGTACCAGTTTGAGATGTAGAACTGAGTTGTACTGCTGCTTCTGATCATCTCTTTCATTATCACAACGCCAGCCTACTTAGGTCCCTGGGTACTGAACCATAGATGGTTATCACTATGGGTACTTGTACATATGTTACTCTTGTTACTGTTGGGGTTAGGGTTGGGGTGTTCCACCTGTTAGCATTGTTCTGTGGTACACTCCGTTTGGCTCCGCCTTCCTATAGGAGTATAAAGGTCACTGCACTTCCTAGTGACCCTTAGTCTGGGATAGTATTGTTAAGCAGTATGCTCTATTCTTGTTGCGAATAAAAGCCTTTATTCCCGGGTACGATCTAGCCTCCCGAGTGGATTAATTGCGCATCAGTCCCCTCATGCCTTCTTGTGAAAATGCGCTACTTTGCACAGCAGTAATCATAGGCTCTCTCTGTGGTTTGCCACTGTGGCTTGGTGGAGACGCTTGCGTGCGAGCGATGCCGTCAAGAGTTCTTGCTCCTGATACGGCAACCCATTGCGGTGAGGTCACAAGAAAGTACCAACAAAGCGTAGTCCTAAAGGTACTCAAGTAATCCAGTAGACGCAAGGCAATGCTCTGCGGACCAGTGTTCGAATCCCACCATGGCAGATGGTGAAATTTGAACTCAATAAAAAATTGGGATTATGAAGTCTATTGATGACCGTGAAATGGTTACCTGGCAAGGGAGCGTCAATGATCAGGCAGGGGAGGAGCGTAGCCCATTGCACTGGGGGTGTGCTGATGCCTGCAATGGTGGTTTGCCCAGGCTAGGGTAGAGTAAAGGATTAGGGTAGCCAATGAGGTTAAACCGTGGCTTTATTTTATGCAATTTTTCAAAACCACCTCGGTCTAAGATGAATCTCACTGCTCTCCACTCCATCTTTGGTGGCAGAGCTTTTGGCCATCTGTGGACCTACATTTATCTCAAAATTTTATGACCTTGTTATCTGTTCTCTACACCTTCATAGGCTTTTTTTTGGACCTAACTTTCAGATTCTTCTCCCAATTGTCCTGTAGACGTACCTGGGTCAAACCCGGGATGGGTGCAATTAAGTAAGTGATTCCTGGCTTCTATCCAGGTCCATTTGCCAAGCTCTATGGTGATGGAGGATTGGGAAACGTAGTGGGCGGTGCGAGGGGAAGTCAATGTAAATGGTGTCTTCCCGCTGACAAAGTCTCCTCAGCAGGGCCTCATTATAACAAACACCCTCTGCTGCCAGAAGGACAAATACAAAAACACATGGAGGCATCTAGATCAAAGCACTGGCACCTCTGGGATTATGTCATTGTTTGGGTCAAAGGTCAATGTGATCACTTGATCCATGCAGGGGATACATGCCTGCTGGACAGATCTTTGACCTGTTCACTTGGTAATGGACATCCACCTGGAACCAAGGCATCACAAGTCCCAAAAGTCCAAGAGGAGAAAGATCAATGTCCCAGCTCACAGGAATTCCAAGTGCAGCTCAAAACTGATCCGGGAAATCATTACGCATCCAACTCAGGGTCAGAGCAGTGATATCAAATAAAGCTATGTGTATTCTGTTCAACATGGGCAACAGGTGCACTCCTTGCCAGTGACACTCAGTCTAATAAGTCCTCAGAGGCAGAAGTCCCTTCACCAAAATCCCTTTATTTACAAGTCTGACAACAGCATACAGAGTGGTTTCAGTTAGCAGTCTACACTAGGAGCCCCAGAGGGGCTGACACGCCTGGTTAAGTAAAAAGCAAGAGGCTCCCTGATTGGCCCATCAATCTGGCCCTTAATCAGAAAGTTCATATTCTATTAACAGGCCCACCTCAATTACCTGATTAAAGTCATTACATTCAGGTCCCATGAATGGATAAAAACAAATGAGGGCCAGTGGTCCATTCAGGCCAGGTACATTTGCAGGACAATTGGGAAAAGAATCTGAAAGTTAGGTCAAAGAGGTAAGTTTTGAAAAAAAAGCCTATGAAGGTGTGGAGAACAGATAACAAGGTCATGAAATTTTGAGGTAAATGTAGGCCCACAGATGGCCAAAAGCTCTGCATCAAACGTGGACTGGAGAGCAGTGAGATTTATTGGAGAGTTGATGGTATGTAGGTGTCATTGCCAAGGCCAGCATTTATTGCCCATCCCTAACAGTGCTTAAGAATGATGTGGAGATGCCGGCGTTGGACTGGGGTGGTCACAGTAAGAAGTCTCACAACACCAGATTAAAGTCCAACAGGTTCACCTGGAGTCATGAGCTTTCAGAGCGCTGCTCCTTCATCAGCTGACTCACCTGGTGAAGGAGCAGTGCTCCAAAAGCTCGTGATTCCAGATAAACCTATTGGTCCTTAACTTGGTGTTGTGAGACTTCTTACTGTGCTTAAGAAGGTGGTGAAGAGGCAGCTCTCTGTACTGCTTGTTGCTCAGTATCCTCCTCCACACATATCATTCTTGAGAGCTCCACTCTCCTTGTTCCTGACAAGTGATGCTATCTCATCAGCATTGCCGTTTGACCATAACTTCTTGTTCTTGGAGGTGGAGAGAGGAGGTGGGTGGGAGAAACTCCTGATTATAACAGTTATGATACTTGATTGTGACATTCAAAACCAGCAGCAACATACATTAGGAATCAGACAGCAATGTTGTGGAGTGTGGATTTTCATCAAGATATCTGGACTTTCCAAGTCCAATGTGGGTGACCAGCATGTATGAGAATGGATATTGGGTAAGGTTCTAGTGAGTTAAAACAGCCAATGGGACAGTACCCCACAATCACTGGTTTCAGGAAGAAAATGCAATCATCAGGTTAGATTGCTGGAGTTCTATAAAGTTGACTTTGTATCATTTTGTTTAAGGGGAGTTGTCATCCCTAATCCTCTCCTATAGTTTCATCCTTGTGACATATCAAAAGAACTATTTAAGTTGTTGCTACTGGATAGATGTAGCAACCTGGTAAGCCAATTGCTTCTCTTGTACATGACAAGTCAAAGTTTTAAAGTTAGAAGTTTACTTATTAGTTACAAGTAGGCTTACATTAACACTGCAATGAAGTTACTGTGAAAATCCCCTAGTCGCCACACTCTGGTACCTGTTCAGGTACGCTGAGGTAGAATTCAGCATGACCAATGCACCTAACCAGCCGTCTTTCAGACTGTTGGAAACCAGAGCACTTGGAGGAAACCCACGCAGACACGGAGAGAACATGCAGACTCCACACAGTGATCCAAGCTGGAAATCAAACCCGGGTCCCTGACGCTGTGGGGCAGCAGTGCCAACCACTGTGCAACTGTGGCCTGCAAAGGAAAATGCACAACCATACTCATTTAAAGATACAAAACAGACCATTCCCTCTTCGTCATGTGGAATTCCCTATGTCCTTCTCAAGAAAGGGCAACTAGCTTCTCCTTCACGATTTGAGAGGAACAAAAACTGAAGTCCTACCATCTTCTGGAACACAACACCATTAAGTACAAAAGCACTGTGTGTGAACACTGGACTGTGCATTTTACTTCATAATATCTTCATGATCTTTGCTTATTTGGGCAGCACGGTGGTATGTGGTTAATACTGCTGTCTCACAGCGCCTGGGACCCGGGTTCGATTCACCGACTGTGCGGAGTATGCACATTCTGTACACTTCTGTTTCTCCTGGTTTTTTTAAATATCCAAGATTCGATTCCCGGCTTGGGTCACTGTCTGTGCGGAGTCTGCACGTTCTCCCCGTGTCTGCGTGGGTTTCCTCCGGGTGCTCCGGTTTCCTCCCACAGTCTGAAAGACGTACTGGTTAGGTGAATTGGCCCATGCTAAATTCTCCCTCAGTGTACCCGAACAGGCGCCGGAGTGTGGCGACTGGGGGATTTTCACAGTAATTTCATTGCAGTGTTAATGTAATGTGACACTAATAAATAAACTGTAAAAACTTAACCAACAAAGAAGGTCATACATAGGCTTAAACAATGAGTCTGGGGATGTAGTTACCACAAAGCAGAATATAATAGACATGGGGTATGGATTACATTGTTCTGCAATGACAGATAGCACATACTGTTTATTTCAAGTCCTTTGCCACTGACAGGAAACAAGAGATAGCACGAATTGTACATAGTTCACAGTGTCCTGCTGTGTCAGATAGCCTGGATAAATATAGCAGTGAATGCGCTTAACTGTCAGACATTTAAGTTGGCAATTATTTTATTTACCATATGAAGAAACGTTCAGTCAACTTGCAAAGACGGTTGCTTTAATTTGTAAAGACAACATGATGAGATAACTTTTCAACTTGTCATATCCCAGCTGTGAAACTGGCGGAGTGGATTATAGAAACTGAATAATTTTATTCCTATTCGTTCCAATGGGAGTAAGTGTTTTCTATAACAGTGCTAATTTTACATTTGGAACAGAAAGTTAAAAATCTCAATTTTCAGGCTATTTTCCAGATGTACTTTGCCTTCTGATGCCTCCGGGTGCTCTGGTTTCCTCCCACTGGCCAAAGATGTGCAGGTTAGGTTCAGTGACCATGCTAAATTGTCCCTTAGTGTCAGTGGGATTAGCAGGGTAAATAATTGGGTTACGGGCATAGGGTAGGACTGTTGTCGGTGCAGACTCGAATGGCCTCCTTCTGCATTATGGGGATTCCACCTCCACTTTCCAACCTGGGTCTTTAGCATTGGCTAAGCCCAACTCGAAACCAGCAGCTTTCTCCAATTCCTCACTCACTCATTTTATCTTTGTGACGTTTATTTGTTTAATTACCTCTCCCGTTTTTGGCTCATTTTCTTTATTCTTCCCTCTGTGATTCTTTGTGTTTTTCTTTACAACGATTATTCCTTTTGTGGTTCCAGTTTCTGAGGACAGATGGGACACTCCAGGGAATGTGTCATCATGAAATCAAACTGAGATAACATGTCAGCTTGCATTGAACTTTTCAGCGCATCTTGGGAAGTAACAAAAATGCAGAGTATCATTCTTATAAGAGGAGAGGACATTTTTATCTGCGGCAAAAAGCTCCCGACACAAAAAATTAATGGGAAACCAATTAAAATGGGTAGTATTCAAGAAGTTGAAGATGAAATAGACAATGAAATGTCATTCTTTGGAGAAGTTATAGGATCTAATATGAGCTTTTGGAGCACAGGTAATATTTTTAACAGACATAAAATAAACTTCAAGTTCGGCACAGGAGCAGAAGTTTCAGTTCTTTCAGAAACAGAATAATGACTATAAGATCCCTACAGTGCAGAGGAGGCCATTCAGCCCATCAACTGTGCACCAGATCTCTGAAAGAGCATCTTAGCCAGGTCACCTCCCTGCCTCATCCCTGTAACCCCACGCATTTAACACCCCTAATCCCCCTAGCATACACATCCTGGGACACTAAGGGGCAATTTAGCATGGCCAATCCACCTAACCAGCAGATCTTTGGCCTGTGGGAGGAAAGCAGAGCACCCAAAGGAAACCCACGCAGACACAAGGAGAACGTTCAGACTCCGCACAGACAGTGACCCAAGGCTGGAATTGAACCCGGCTCCCTGGCGCTGTGAGGCAGCAGTGCTAACCACTGTGCCACCCTAAAGCAAGACTTAGAATCCCCATAGTGCAGAAGGAGGCCATTTGGCCCATCGAGTCTGCAGCGACAACAATCCTACCCAGACCCCGTGCCCGTAATCCAATATATTTATCCTGCTAATCCCACTGACACCAAGGGGCAATTTAGCATGGTCACTGAACCTAACCCGCACATCTTTGGACTGTGGAAGGAAACCGGAGCACCCGGGGGAAACCCACACAGACACAGGGAGAATGTGCAGACTCCGCACGGACAGTGACCCAAGGCTGGAATTGAACCTGGCTCTCTGGCGCTGTGAGGCAGCAGTGCTAATCACTGTGCCACCGTGTCGCCCTAAAACAAGACTTCATCCAGTCATTGACCATATGACTCCATGGTTCAGGAGGCATTCAACTGAAGGTCAAGGGAAAGTTGGCTGCTAAAGTTCCGTACATGATCCAAAACCAATAGCGTTCATTGTTAAGTGATGCTGTCTAAACTAGACAAATTGGGAAGCCAAGAAAAACTGAAAGAATTCAGGACACAAGTTCCATATTTATTTCGAGGTCTGGGGAAGCTGAAAACAAGCACATTAAGACCAGATGCAAAAAGAAGTGTTCTTGTTCACCCCAATGTTCCACATCCACTTTTACTGAGGGTGAAACAAGGAACTGAGCCAATGCTGCCTCAGGGAGTCTTCTTACCTGTAATCAAATCTACAGGTTGGTATTCAGGTCGGGTTCCAGTACTGAAATTAAATAGCTCAGTATGAATCTGTGTTGACCACACGCAGTTAAACAAAGCATTGGCAAGGGAGATTCAGCTCATGGTGTTGGTGGATGGGGGCCTGGCAAAGCCAGTAAAAAGCACAATTGGTTGTAAACAGTGGTTTTTGCCCAACTACCTCCGGACAAGGAATTCAAACAGCATTCACCACATGGTTTGGGAGATATTGCTTCAATTTACTTTCGGAATTACATTAGCACCAGAGATTTTACAGGGGTGAAGTCAGGCATTTTAGAAGGATTAGAACGGGTCATCTGCCACATGGACGACATTCCAATCCACAGGTCCAGCAAACCTTGCCGGAGACCAAATCCGGAGAGACTCAGGAAGTGTGATTTGAGCCGGCAAGTTTCTGAGTTCGGATCGTCCAGCCCCTTGCCAGTGGAGTGGTGTGAAACACACTGCAGGACGCCAAGAAGCTCATTTTAAAACATCACATGTCATTAGCGTCATGCCTGGGACCTGTCCCCTTACCGGATAGTCAGCGTGTGCTGGCGGGATGTCACGCCAGCGCCATTTACAACATGTTCATCTAGACATGAACCAGCTGTGGGGGTCCCCTCAGGAGTGTAAAGGTAAGTATAGCCCCCAGAAGAGAGGGACATGGCCAGGCAGTGGCCTGGCAATGCCCCTTGGCACAGGTCGGCACTGCCAGCTTGGCACCATGCCAATATGACCTGACAGTATCAACCTGTGCCAATGGGCGGGCTCCAGTTGAAACCTCGTGGGATGGGGGGAGCATTTATTCACATGTGGCTGGGGGCCAGGAGCGGATGGAGGAACAGAGGGTGCCGGTGATGGCTGTTGAGGTGGGGGTGGGGGTGGGGGGAGGGTGGGATGCTGGGTGAGTGCCAACTTTGACTATCGGGGGGTGGGGGAAAGGGGACAATGATCAGGAGGAAGGTGGGGGCCATTATTCGGTGGGGGGGTATGACCGGTTGAAACACGTTTCCTTCAACCTTCTAGGCAGAGTGTCATAAGATCTGCGGAGAAAACTGGCCTGTTTTTCCAGCACTCTGCCATTGTTTGCAAATATTCCCCCAATATAACAGAAAACGCTGGATAAACTCAGCAGGTCTGGCAGCATCTGTGAGGAGAGAAGAAGGGTTTACGTTTTGAGTCCATATGACTCTACTTCAGAATTTTGAGGAGATTGCTGTTGTAGGTAAAAAACCTCTGACACTATTAGTAGGTCAAAATGCAGGTTTATTTTCACAATTGTGGGAGAAGTGAGGTTCCTAACAGTGGACCCCCAGCCTTCTCATCGAACACAAGTAAGAACAGAGTTTATATATGTCCCGGGCCCCGCCCTCATTACATTGCAATTCTCTAAGATGTCTGTCATTGTTCGTGGTGAGATTCTTGTTGTATGAGCAGTATCTTCCTCTGCGTAGTTTGTTCGATCTCCAAGGCCACGATTGTTCGTCATTTATATCCTTGAAACAACATCACAGGTTTTGCACAAACAAGTTAACAAATATACATACAAGTTTGCATAATACTTTATATCAGGATAAGATGAATAACGTATGATGAATATATATATATGAATCTATGGTTATACAAAGACAGAAGGCATACATGTCAACTCCATCGTGTTAAACAAAGGTACATGAAAATGGAGACGCTTTAGCTTATTTCGAGCTGGGTTAATCGCATTTCTTAATAACAAGAAAAGCTGTTCCTCTTATCTGGCATTGACATGAAAAACATCGAACTCTGACAAAAACATGAACTCTGCAGTGTTCTCAACAAAATCACAGAGTTCGGGTCTTAATGCTTAAGTGTGACAAAGTTCATTAACCCATTCCCGACTTCATTGCCAACAACATCTCAGGTTTACCATTGAAACAGGCCTCATTAAATGCTAAAGAATTAGCAAGGCTGTCGCCTAGAGTTCAGTGATTTTGATTAAGGCTCATGAGATTCAATGCCACAACTAGGTGGCACAGTGGTTAGCACTGCTACCCCACAGTGCCAGGGAGCTGGGTACAATTTTGGCTTCGGGTCACTGTCTGTGTGGAGTCTGCACATTCTCCCCATGTCTGCGTGGGTTTCCTCCGGGTGCTCCGGTTTCCTCCCACAGTCCAAAGATGTGGTAGTTAGGTTGATTGGCCATGCTAAATTCTCCCTTAGTGTCCCAAGATGTGTAGGCTAGGGGGATTAGCGGGGAAAATACGTGTAGTTTTAGGGATTGTTGCCAATGCAGGCTCAATGGGCTGAATAGCCTCCTCCTGCACTGTATGGATTCTACATTCTATAATATGCCCAAGGAAAACAACAAACACCAGCAGATGCATTGTGACGCATTCCTGTTGAAAAATCTAACCAAGACGACATGGATTGTGTCGGTGATGTGGTGTGCTATCGCTCACCGACCACAAAATGTTGGCCAGCAAATACACTGAGGCTAAATGAAATTTGAAAAGCACAAAAAAAGAGGAAGAATGTGCTTAGACACCGGAATAATGCAGAATATGCTTCAAATAATCTCATGTTGAAGCAATACTTATTGAACAATGTAGATACCTCAGTACCGTGGATGACTTTCTGATTTATGATGTGAGATTGGTCAGTCCCACGGACTTGAGATCCTTCAGAGAATAACTGAGGCATTGCAAAATGTCATGCTGAAACGCAACATTCCGCCCCAAGTTTTGGGAAAAACACTACAGCCGCGATCTTACCGACAGTTCACGCCAAGCTCCCTGCTGCAGCTTGGTTGGAGAATTTGGCGCCCAGCCAAATCTCCGTTCACTGTAGTGGGATGGGAAAATACTACCAGCATGAACGATGGTAATATTCCTGCCTGCATCCGCGATCTTATCTTGTAGAGACTGAAAGTGAATAGTGAGAAGAAAGCGTAGTGCACTTATATCTATAAGAAGAAAACTATCAATGGAAAGACCCAGACACTCAGGAATGCAACCTGAACAGGGAGTCAGCTGTTTCTGATGATTCACATACTACTGTACCAATTCCAAGAGAGAACGTGGAGAAATTAAATCTTATATATACTCCAAGCGAGCAAGAACATGGTTGAGGAAGTTGGTGAAAGCTTATGACTGTCAACCAGGAATGAAGGCAGCGACTTCAAGGGGAGATGTAGGATAATGTAAGTAACGGATTTACTGGGGTCAGAGACTTGGGTTGAGAGGTGCAATATAAAGGGTTAATGTTAGATATAGGGTGAGATTTTCCAGCCCTTCCCGCCAGCGGGATCTTCTGGTCCTGCCAAACGCATCCCCATCTTCGCAGCCTGCCGTACACAGTGGGTTGAGCAAGCCACACAAACATAGGCATCGATAGGACCAAAAGATCCCACCAATGGCCAATGGTGAGAAAACATACAGCGAGAGGCCTGGCAATTCTACCCATAGTGTAAAGGGTTAATATTAAATATGGAAATTGGCAGTCTACTACATCAGTGATGTAAGATCACATGACAACAGAGTACGCCAAGAGTTTGTTCGATGTGAAGATTGGCACTCAGCCTTGGACAGTACATGGTTGGTAGAATGTTCAATAATAGGGAAAGTTTGCCAATAGCCTTTCAACCAGCAGTATCATAGAATCCCTACAGTGCAGGAGGAGGCCATTCAGCCCATCGAGTCTGCACCAACAACAACCTCACCCAGGCCCTATCCCCGTAACCTTACTTATTTATGCTGCTAATCCCCCTGACACTAAGTGGCCATGCTAAATTGCCTATCAGCCTAATCTGCATATCTTTAGATGGTGGGAGGAAACTGGAGCACCCAGAGGAAACCCACGCAGACATGAGGAGAAAGTGCAGAGTCCACACGGACAGTGACCTGAGGCCGGAATTGAACCCCGGTCTCTGGCGTTGTGAGGCAGTAGTACTAACCACTGTGCCATCCTCTGATTGACCTGACTTAGGAAACCCTCATCTAGGCCTACAACAATGCTGAGAGAAATGGTGATCATTGCTTTGCTGTTTGTGGGAGTTTACTGCGCTGGTACTAACAACTGCGCTTCTTACCTTACAACAATGAAGACACTTCAACAAGTATTTTATTGACATTCGGTGGTCACAAAAAGCATAATATAAATGCAAGTCTTTTCTTTATGTAGTGAGTTGTTAAGAGCTGGAATGCACTACCTGAAAGGATGATGGAAGCAGAGCTGACATTAACTTCCAAAAGGTACTGGATAGATATTGAAAAGGAAATATTTACAGGATTATGGAGAAACGGAAGGGAGAGGGATTAATTGGATAGCTCCCTCAAAGAGTCAGCAGACACAATAGCCAAAATTTCTCGGCACTTCCCACTGGCGAAATCTTCTGGTCCTGCCGATGACGACTGCCTGCAGCGCGTACCCCACGTCGGAGGGTGAAGGGGTTGCAAAACCCTGTAGACATCGGCGGGACCAGAAGATCCTGCTGCCAGCCAATGCAGGGTCGCTGGAAAATGAGCGGCGGTAGGGGCTGGAAAATGCCACCCAATGGATCGAATATCTGTGTGTGATTGTGTGAAAGGCAACTTTCCCTTCACATTACACCAATCTGACCCTCCATCTCTCACAACAACTATTATTATCGTCTCTCTCAATGCCTGACAATACCAAACTATGGGTGGTTCTCTATCTTTGACTCACATGTCTTTGGAACAATGTCAGGTTACAGATGATCCTTTTGATTTAATTTGATTTATTATTGTCGCATATATTGGTCTACAGTGAAAAGTACTGTTTTTTTTGCGCACTATGCAGACAAAACATACCGTTCACAGAGAAGGACGGGAGAGAGTGGAGAATATAGTGTTACAGTTATAGCTAGGGTGTAGAGAAAGTCAGAAACATAGAACAAGAGTAAAAGGTAGAATTAGAGGGTATGCTGGGCACAGCTTGCAAGAAGTCGCCACGCCCCAGCGCCATCTTGGAGTGAACCTTGACAGCGATCAGCGAGAGGTGACATTTGCCTCATCCTTGACATAAATTCAACCCTGGAGTAAAAGAAGGAGCAACATTACAACCTATGTTTAGTCCCACTTAAGTACCTCACTGCATAAATATATCAGTGATGCGCTATCAATAAGGTGAAAGACTACCGATATGCCAATATAAGTGTAGGCTTTTATTCACAACAGAATCAGGAGCAGATCCCAACATATAACCAACCTGGACTGAACAAGGGGGAGGAGACAGTCACCTTTATACTAGGTGCTGAGGGGAGGACCCAAACTGGAAGGGGATGTGTCCAGGTATGACAAGCACACACAACGGTGGTCCATATAGGACAAAGGCACAACTGAGGTCCACCACAATCAGTACTACTCCCATCAAGTCATTCTTGTGTTCAATGTTTGAATGTTGCTCCAATTGTACTTCAGATTTTACAATCTCATTGCTTTGTTAAATGCAGGACATCTGTTCACTCAGTAGCTTCAAGAGAGAACGAGGCTGAAAATGCAGTCATCTTTGCAACCCAGAACACTCATTTTTTTCTTTGACAGAGGCATGCCACAGCGTGCGCTGATAAATATTTTCGCAGAATCATGTTTAACCACAGTGATCTAAAGACTGGAGGAGCTACAGACGCAATATCCTTCCTTATCTGAGGGAGTGACCGATGATCAGACACTTATTTGACTTTTATTTCTCTTCATCGTGTTTGATGTGGACGCAGTTACAGGCTTGTAATGATGCTGCCCTGTCCCAGGCCAGTGTGGGAACCACTCCTGTGGCATTTGAGGGCAATTCTGCCATTTTTTTCCTTTTTCCTATTGCACCTCCACGCGTTTAATTTGGATGCAGAGAATCCAGCCGTTTACTCAGGACCCGCAGGAAGCTATTTTGGATTTTCCGTCGAGTTCTACTTGCCCGCTAACGGGACGTAAGTATTTTCCTGCAGCTTTGGTCTTTCACAAATCGAATTTTAGTTCATTGGGACTAAACATAGGTCATATTTTAGTTCATTGCTCAAGAACTTAGCAAAGTGCTGAGGTCTGGGATTATATCTAGGGTCACTGTCCAACACAAGTTAACAGTGCTTTTGAGTGCCTGGGTATAAGGAGCTGGCCACTGACAAGTGTTTGCCTTTGCCAATGGGAAGAAGAGCGCCCCTTGGTCACTCAAAGAGCACCGAGAATGTGGCATCAAAGCTGCCCATTCTCCTGGCAAAATGTGATGATTGAGGTGAGCAGAACATGGAGGTTGAGAAATACCTCAGTTTTACTGTCCTGAAAAGAATCATATTTGTATCACACCTATCACTATTGTCAAAGATCTCTGGGCAAGGGAACCAGACCTGGAAAGTGGGGGTGGGCAGATCAGGACTTGATACTAGTATCAGCTTTTTCAGAAGGCTTTTAAAAGGAGAGAAATGGTAGTGAAGACAGAGTGGTAATGTCACTGAGCTACGGGCGGCACAGTGGCCAGCACTGCTGCCTCACAGCTCCAGGGACCCGGGTTCAATTCCCAGTTTGGGTCCCAGCCGCGTTTGCCCCGAAACCGGAAAATCCTGCTTGATCTCAATAGTCCATGGTCCGCCCCTCGCCCACCCCGATTCCTGGGGCGGGCGGAATAGGAAAATTCACCTGTAACCTTGTCATGATGCATACAATGTTCACAGCAACAATGAAAGGCCACTATTAGTAAAAGGCGGCACAGTGGTTAGCATTGCTGCCTCACAGCGCCAGGGACCCGGGTTCAATTCCAGCCTTCGGTCACTGTCTGTGTGGAGTTTGCACGTTCTCCCTGTGTCTGCGTGGGCTTCCTCCGGATGCTCCGGTTTCCTCCCACAGTCCAAAGATGTGCAGTTTGGATGGATTGGCCAAGGATGTAATTAGATGAATTAGCCATGGAAAATATGTGGGGTTACAGTAATAGGGCAGGGAAGAGGGCCTGGGCAAGTTACTTTGTCAGAGAGTCAGTACAGACCCAATGGGCCGAATGGCCTCTCCTGCACTGTAGGGGTTCTATGTTTCTATTCTATGATTCCAATAACTTGCAGACACAAGCCTCAATGGGAGCTTTGGTTCAAATCCCCCCATGGAGGCTGCTGCCGGAACTCAAATTCAATTAATTAAAAAAAGTGGTTTGCGGGTAAAATTCCAGTAAGTATAAAATAGAACCACTTGGAAAGAAGGGATCAGAGGAACCTATATTTCAAGAGTAGAATAGGCCACAGGTTTAAATGGATAAAAAGTACCAGGAAACACCGTTTTAGACAAAGGAGATAATTTTGACTCTGAGTAAGAGATTATAATGAGAGGGACTCAGCAGCCTGTTAGTCTACACACTGTCTACACACTGGCGGACTTACACTTTGAGAGGCAGCAGTGAGTGAGAGTGAGTGAGCTCCAATGGAAAGGAACTGGGTCAGGGTGAAAAGAAATTGTTCATAGAATCATAGAAACCCCACAGTGCAGGAAGAGGCCATTCGGCCCATCGAGTCTGCACCGACCACAATCCCACCCAAGCCCTACCCCCATATCCCTACATATTTTACCCGCTAATCCCTCTAACCTACACATCTCAGGACACTAAGGGGCAATTTTAGCATGGCCAATCAACCTAACCCGCACATCTTTGGACTGTGGGAGGAAACCGGAGCACCTGGAGGAAACCCACGCAGACACGAGGAGAATGTGCAAACTCCACACAGACAGTGACACAAGCCGGGAATCGAACCCAGGTCCCTGGAGCTGTGAAGCAGTAATGCTAACCACTGTGCTACCGTGCCACCCATATTGTTCCTTATACTGTCCTGATTCCTGTGATGGGCATAGCGATGGCCGGCAGTGGCAGGAACAGCCAGGCCCGAGTGGCATGGTGGCACAGTGGTTAGCACTGCTGCCTCACAGCACCAAGGACCCGGGTTCGATTCCCGGCTTGGGCGACTCCTGTGTGGAGTCTGCACGTTCTCCCCGTGTCTGCGTGGGTTTCCTCCCACAGTCCGAAAGATGCGCTGGTTAGGTGCATTGGCCATGCTAAATTCTTCTTCAGTGACGGGGTATAGAGTATAAAAGCTGGAGTCTGATGATACAGCTGTATAGAACGCTGGTTAGGCCACATTTGGAGTACTGCGTCCAGTTCTGGTCGCCGCACTACCAGAAGGACGTGGAGGCATTGGAGAGAGTGCAGAGAAGGTTTACCAGGATGTTGCCTGGTATGGAGGGTCTTAGCTATGAGGAGAGATTGGGTAGACTGGGGTTGTTCTCCTTGGAAAGACGGAGAATGAGGGGAGATCTAATAGAGGTATACAAGATTATGAAGGGTATAGATAGGGTGAACAGTGGGAAGCTTTTTCCCAGGTCGGAGGTGACGATCACGAGGGGTCACGGGCTCAAGCTGAGAGGCGCGAAGTATAACTCAGACATCAGAGGGACGTTTTTTACACAGAGGATGGTGGGGGCCTGGAATGCGCTGCCAAGTAAGGTGGTGGAGGCAGGCACGCTGACATCGTTTAAGACTTACCTGGATAGTCACATGAGCAGCCTGGGAATGGAGGGATACAAACGATTGGTCTAGTTGGACCAAGGAGCGGCACAGGCTTGGAGGGCCGAAGGGCCTGTTTCCTGTGCTGTACTGTTCTTTGTTCTTTGTTCTTTGTACCCGAACAGGCACCGGAGTGTGGTGACTTGGAGATTTTCACAGTAACTTCATTGCAGTGTAAGCCTACTTGTGGTGCTAATAAATAAACTTAAAAAACTTTACACTCATTGTGGCTTCCGACGCAGATGCAAACAGCTCCAACAGCAGCTGGGGTACAACTCAATCACACTCCCAGAGAGAAATATCGGAGGAGGAAAAACCACAGAAGTGCCCCCACCAACTCCCCCCCCCAAAAAAAGCTGAAAGCTCTCTTCAGCCACAACCTGCCAGAGTTGGGTGCCCTCAGTAGTAGCCCAGGGATCGGTGAATCACAATTTAAGAGCAAGCGCACCCAAAGCACAGCCAGTCAGCAGGAAATGTATCTGTTGTAACCACCACTTCTCTCTCTCTGAATGCAATAATATTGCTGCAGACTTTGAATCTAATACAGATCCAAGGGCCCACGCACACCCTCCTCAATCACACTCACACGCTTTCCAAGTCTGGAGGACCCTTCGTCAGAGCTGGAGTCCTGCTCGCAAATCGGTATTCCATTTTGGAAGCTGGTTCCTCAAGGGAGTGCAGTCAGAGCCAAGCTTCTGACACACAAGCACCATGACTGTACAGGAAGCCAGGAGGAAGGAGCAGTGACAGTGATAAGGGATTCATTAGTGAGGGGAACAGAGGCGTTTCTGCCGCAGATGTGACTCCAGGATGATGTGTTGCCGCCCTGGGGCCACGGTCAGGGATGTCACTGGATGGCTGCAGGGCATCCTAAAGAGGGAGAGTGATAAGCCAGAGGCCATGGTACACGTTGGTACCACGATAAAGGTAGAATGAGGGAGGAGGTCTTGCAGGAAGAATTCAGGGAGTTAGGCAGCAGATTAAAAAGCAGAACCTCAAAGGTTGTAATCTCTGGATTACTCCCGGTGTCACATTCTAGTGAATACAGAAATAGGAGGTAGGGCAGATGAATGCTTGGCTCAAGAGTTGCAGAGGAAAAGTTGGATCAGGGATAGTCAGCGTGGCCTTGTCAGAGGGAGGTCATGTCTCACAATTTAATTGAATTTTGCAAGGAGGTGATTGGGTGTGTAGATGACGATAGTGCAGTTGATGTAGGTTAGATGGATTGCAGCAAAGCCTTTGACAAGGTCCCACATGGGAGACTGATAAAGAAGGTAGAAGCACATGGAATCCAGGGTAACTTGGCAAGTTGGATCCAAAACTGGCTTAGTGGCAGGACACAGTAAGAGTTTTAACAACACCAGGTTGAAGTCCAACAGGCTTATTTGGTAGCGAATGCCATTAGCTTTCGGAGCGCTGCTCCTTCGTTAGATGGAGTGGAAGTGGCAGGAGACAGAGTGTGGTGGTAGAAGCGCGTTTGTGTCACCGGAGGCCGGTGTGTAGTGGTGTACCACCGGGATCAGTGCTCGGTTTTGCTTTCTGTTCGTGATATATATGAATGATATAGAGAATGTGGGGGTGGGTGGGGGAAAGGCTGATAAATAAGTTTGCGGATGACACAAAGTTTGAAGTCTCACAACACCAGGTTAAAGTCCCACTGGTTTATTCGGAATCATGAGCTTTCGGAGCACTGCTCCTTCGTCAGGTGAGTGACTCAACCCATTGCCTGCCCCAGTCCTTACATAGAAATATAGAAATAGAAGCAGGAGAAGGCCATTCGGCCCTTCGAGTCTGCTCCGCCGTCCATTTTGATCATGGCTGATCATCGGATGCAATATCCTGATCCCCCCCTTCCCCCCCATGTTCCTTGATCCCTTTAGCCCCAAGAGCTAGATCTAATTTCTTCTTGAAGTTACACAATATTTTGACCTCAACTGCATTCTGTGGTTGTGAATTCCACACATTCACCACCCTCTGGGTAAAGAAACTTCTCCTCACCTCAGTTCTAAAAGGTTAACCCCTTATCCTCAAACTATGACCCCTAGTTCTGGACTCCCTCACCATCAGGAACATTCTTTTTGAATCTACCCCATCTAACCCTGTTAGAATTATATAAGTTTCTATGAGATCCCCTCTCACTCTTCTAAACTCCAGTGAATATAACCCTAACCGACTTAGTCTCTCCTCATATGACAGACCTACCATCCCAGCAATCAGCCTGGGATGTCCCTCTATAGCAAGGACATCCTTCCTCAGATAAGGACAACAAAACTGCACACAATACTCCAGATGTGGCCTCACCAACGCCCTATACAATTGCTCTATACTCAAGTCCTCTCACTATGACAAAAAATGTCTTGATATGATAGAAACGGTCTTCAGACCGTCTTCTGCCTAAGGTAGGACTCCACCCACTGGTGCGATTACCCACTCTCAGTCCCAATTGATCTCTCAAGTCAGGTGACCCTCTTCTGCTGTGTTGTCTTTGAAGGGACAAACACCACAATCACCACATCCCCCCTCCTTTAAATCATTTATACAATCTTCAATAACGAAGTTACTCAGTCCTAAACTCTAACTAAACATTATAGACATGAGTTGGACAATTATAAATTGAGTCTCAGAGGGGTTTTTCTGTTTTGTGTAGAACGGTGTAAGTCTGTAGTCTGAGATGCTTCCATCGGGTCGACATTAACAGGAACTGCAAAGAATGGGTCCCTTGTTTGGCACAGGCAGTTCATTACTACTTGTTTCCGCGGAAATATCAGTTTTGTCTATAATAGGTCCATCACGTACTTTGGTGCTTACGGTTTTGAAAATGTTTCTTGATGGCTCATTGATTGGACCATGTGTCCAAGCATAATTTCTTATTGGTAGGCTTAAACTACATACAATTCCAGATATAGTCTTGCATGGAGCTGCTCTATACAGGCTTGCTGCTTTTCCATTCGCGTGACCATTTCAGCAATCTCGTTCTGGCACGTAATCTCAGTTTCTTTCTCTGTCTGAATTGCTGATTCTGCTGTCAATTTCAATATTTTTCCCTTTTCAGTTAATTCCTCATTGTCAAGCTTCCTCCTTCAAGCTCTTATTCTCCCGATTCAATTCTTCACTGGACTTGTTCTTATTTTCTAGCAGCGTTTTCATAGGGTTAAGTTTATTATCCATTGTCTCATTAAATTCTCCTTCTCCTTAGCTTCATTTTGTCAATTCATTGCAATTCTTTTTTTTGTCAATCATTTTATCTTGTTTTAGTATCTCCTCCAAAGCTTTAATTCTTTTTCCTGACTTCTTTTTTATGTTCAATTGACCTGGTTTCTTTAGAAGTCTATAATTTCTGTCAAGGGAAATCTCGACATATACATTTCACAAATGGGATCTTCATTTCTACTCATCTTAACTTCAGCTAAACCCTATTTAGCTTCACTGTTGGTCAGGTCTGTCTCCGACCAAGTGTTGACTTGGTTCCATCCTGCAATTCTCTTGCTGTCCTTCGTTTGGTCATTTAATGTCTTTTGTTGTCCTCCTTCTGGGGTTTTTTGTCACTGCCCTCCTTTTGGAGCCTTTTATTGTCCTCCTGGAGTCTTTCGGTGTGCTCCTAGGTCGTCCGTTGCCTCTACCCTGAGATTTTCATTCTTATTAACTAATTCTTTGGGCATGGGCATTGCTGGCTGGCATTTATTGTCCATTCTTAGTTGCCTTTGAACTGAGTGGCTTGTTCAGCCATTACAGAGGGCAGTTGAGAGTCAACTACATTGCTGTGGCTCTGGAGTCACCTGTAGGCCAGACCAGGTAAGGATGGCAGATTTCCTTCCCTAAAGGACATTTCCTCCTCTGAGGTCTTTCATTGCCTTTTCTGTGACTTTGACGTTGCTTATGGACCTTTTTTAAGAATTGCCCTCTATCTTCTCCAATTTTCCTGTCCACTGCCCTCTTTTTCTGCTTGTGGTTCCTACTTTAAATGTATTACCACTTTAAATGTATTGCCTCTTTAAATGTATTACCACTTTAAATGTATTGCCTCTTTAAATGTAATACCTCTTTAAATACATTACACTTTGAGACTGTCAACTTTTGTCCTCTGGTTCTCGGTGATTTTCCAGTACTTTTATTGATGTGAACCTGGCAGATCATCCTTTGAACTTTTTTAAAATCTTATTTTTACTGACAGAAAGTTCTCTCGGTGATCTCTACAACTTTTTTTTCTCTCTGGCCATTTGGAGAGTCCATTCTTCTCTTCCTTTGATGTGTCAGTTTTTTCGTCAGCTTCACTGTAAGATCCAACACTCTCGAGGTTTTCAAAATTTTTCAACTCATCTTCTGAACAGATTGAGGACTACACTCTGAAACTTTGGAACTTGCTGCCTGCAGCCTCTCAGTGGGACCGCTACCCAGATTCCCCTCAGGCTGGGCTTGGATGGGGAGCCGGGCAGTCTCAATCTCTTCACTTTCCCGCACTCTGGAGACTGAGCTACGACTCCTTGGGGCACTTTTTTTTATTTTTCACTCAGGACACTGCTCTATCGTCTCTTTAATTTAAAAAAAAATCTTGTAGCAGTTCTTTGTCCTTTTTTTAAACTTAAGTTCCACTTTTCCTTAGAGACAAAACAAGGACGGCACGGTGGCGCTGCTGCCTCACAGCTCTGGGAATCCGGGTTCGATTCCCGTTTGCGTGGAGTTTGTACGTTCTCTCTGTGTCTGCGTGGGTTTCCTCCGGGTGCTCCGCTTTCTTCTCACAGTCCAAAGATGTGCGGATTAGGTGCATTGGCTGTGCTAAATTGCCCCTTAGTGTCCCAGGATGATTGGTTAGAGGGATTATTGGGGTACATATGTGGGTTACAGGGATAAGGCCGAGGTGGGATTGTTGTTGGTGCAGACTCGATGGGCTGAATGGCCTCATTCTACACTGTAGGGTTTCCGTAACTCTTGCTTCTGATGATTATTTTCTCTTCATTTTTTCCCTATATATTTCTAAACTTCAGACTGTACCGGCTAATTCAGGTTTACTCTGCGTCTGTCCCTCAATCTCTCAACATCTCACTACTCACCCATCTCGGGCCACAGGCAGTGTCCTCATAATCCATGTTATCCTTGTTGCCAATGTAATGATGCACACCAGATTCTTTGTCAGGAACGCAAACAAGCAGAAAATGCACAGAGGCCGGCCGCCCCCTGGCTGCCCTAGTCTCTACATGTGTGTCGATTGTCTTCTGTCGAAGAGAGAGCTCCACCCCCTGTGGCAATTACCCACTCTCAGTCCCAATTGGTCCCTCAAACCAAGTGATCCTCCTCTGCTGTGTTGCCCTTGAAGGAACAATCACCACATCCATCATTTTACATTTGGTTGCCTTGGTCTGAAATTTTCCAATTCCCTTCTTGCATCTTTCTGCCTCTCTGCTTTGCATTTCACCTCTAAGATGGGTCCTTAAAACTGACCTCTTTGACCGAGCTTTTGATTACCTGACCTAACATCTCCTTATGTGGCTCAGCTATTTCATAATTTGTTTCATAATTCTCCCGTGCAACACCTTTCATTACATGAAAGGCGCTACATAAATATAGATTGCTCTGGTTGTTCTTCAGGGGTGACCAATGATAAGGGATCAACAGGTTTGGGAACAAGGTAGATACAAAAAAAAGACTAGGATTAGAGATGATGTGGAGAATAAACAGCACCGCAGACTAATTGTCTCAATTGGCTATTTTCCATGTTACAATTTCAACATGATTTTCTGTAATTAGAGAGGATACATTCAAATTATTTTAAACATTTTAATTGAGGTTTTCCCCTCCACACCTATGGCTTACCAGCACCTTTTCAAAGTTAATTAGGGATGGGTAATAAGCACTGCCCTTCTCAGTGATGTCCATTTCCCAGAAACAAAGAATGAAACAAAACCATCCCTCCCAGTGGGGATATAATTGTACATAATAAATTGGCTCTGTCCGAGGCATAGCCTACCTTCTCACTGGTGTATTTTTTTCAGTGGGTGCTTTATACAAATTAGCACACAGTTATGAGGTGAAATAAAGTTGCAATATAATTGAGTGAGGGGTGTACATTCCCATCCTTCGACTGAAAACGGAGACTACATTATGATTCTTCACTCTGTGTTTTGTAAGTCTCAAGACAAAAGATTCTATAAAACATCGAATGATTCAGTACTGAGGTAAGAGTTTGGCTTTGGATCATTTTGTTTGCAAAAGTTTTGAATAAATGTGCTAGAAGTCACTTTCAGGCTTAATGCACTGCTGGAGCCATGAGATAGAAATGTGAGCAAGATCTTACAAATATGTAAGCAAGGGCTAGGAGATGGACTAGGACATAGAATGAAAGACAGATAATTAGTCACAGATTATAAGACATAGAATATGGACATTGGGGAGAAAGAAGAAGAAACTGGGGACATTGAAATAAAGAAGGTAAACAAAAGGAGCATTACTACAAAGTTAAGAGGCCATCACCCACTGAGGCATAAGGAAGCATTGCTCCCTCACAGTGCCAGGGACCCGGGTTCAATTCCAGCCTTGAGTGACTGCCTGTGTTGAGTTTGCATGTTCCCCCCATTGTCTGCGTGGATTTCCTCCGGGTGTTCCGGATTCCTCCCACAGTCCAAAGATACGCAGGTTAAGTGGATTGGCCACGATAAATTGCTCCTTAGTGTTGCAAGATTTGTAAAATGGGGGATAAGCGGGGTAAATGTGTAGGGTTATAGGGATAGATTGGGGGGGGGTGGGCCTGGGTAAGATGCTCTGTTGGAGAGTTGGTGCCGACTTGATGGGCTGAATGGCCTCATTCTGAACTGTAGGGTGTCTATGATCTTCTATAAAGGGTTCAGAAAAGGACGGATTCAGATTCTAACAGACTTTTATAGCCCTTTGACTCAGCGTGTCTGCGCTGGCCATCAAACACCAATCTATTCTCATCCCATTTTCCAGTATTTAGTCCGTAGCCTTGAATGGCGTTTCAAGTGCTCATCTAAACACTTTTGAATTGTTGTAAGAGTTTCCACCTCTACCACCCTTTCAGGTAGTGAGTTCCAGATTCCCAGAACCCTCTGGGTGAAAAAGGTTTTCCTCAAATCCCCTCTCAATATAATTTAATAGAATGTGGAGAAGTTTCAGCTAAATTTGGATGCACAAAGCAAAGGAAAGTACTTCACTTAACCATCGATACTTTCGAAGAAAAGGAATCGTAAGTTTTTCAGTCCAGGGAGGAGATAGAATCAATGCCAATTCCTGGGAATAGTTAATAACAATAGAGCAATATCTTACAATAGAGAAACATGTTTTAAATATTTTTCTGCCTCCTTCCAGTTCAGGTATCCTTATTGGTGCCCCCAAGGCAAATACAACACAAGAAAATGTAACTGCAGGTGGAGCAGTGTTTCTCTGTCCTTGGTCGAGTAATCAAAGCCTGTGCAATGTAATACCATTCGATACTAAGGGTAAGATATTAGTTCAATAGCAAATGCATTTTGGAGTGGGTGGCTGTTATAGATTGTTGTTTAATCTGTAAATGTCTGAAAATAGCTAGGAACTACTTAGTTAGGAACTAATGTGTTATGTACGAGTGTTCCGGAGGGGCACACTCACAGCTGCTCTGGAGGCTGAGGTGATAACCAGTTCAATCTGGTTCTTCTATTGAACTGGTCAGCATGGCAGAATTAAACCTAAAGGGTGGGATTTTACAACCTTACTCGTCCCGATACTGTAAAATCCCGCCTGCAGTCAACAGACTATCCCATTGTCCACCCCTTGCCCGCCCCGATTCCCGTGGCAGGCGGGGTGGGAAAATTTCTGGTCAAAGAGTTTCTGATTTTTTCAGCTGTCAAGTGTAATTATTAATGACATCTGGGAAGCAAAAGACGGCGGCACAGTGGTTAGCACTGCTGCCTCACAGCACCAGGGACTCAATTTCTGGCTTGGGTCTCTGGCTTGTGTGGAGTCTGCACGTTCTCCCCATGTCTGTGTGGGTTTCCTCCCGCAGTTCGAAAGACATGTTGGTTAGGTGCATTGGCCATGCTAAATTCTCCCTCAGTGTACCCAAACAGGTGCCGGAGTGTGGCGACTCAGGGATTTTCACAGCAACTTCATTGCAGTGTTAATGTAAGCCTACTTGTGACACTAATAAATAAAGTTAAACTCACTTTAATATCAATAGGATATTGATCGCTTTTGTTCATGTTAATACATATAAAACATAATCTATTACTGTCATCCTTTGAGAATGAAAGTGTAGGAAAACAGAATGCATATACTATATATTGTTTGGTAGTGATGATGGTGTAATTTATGGTCCCTTATGACCGGCCATATTTAGGGCAATCTTTGTAAATTTAATGAAACAAAATGGATTGATTTTGAATATATAATTTACTACGTCAGTGTTGAGGGAGTGCGGCACTGTCGAAGATTCCATCTATTATGTTCTCCAGTTCCCAATACGTTCAAAATACTCAGAATTTTAGACTCAGAATGCTGGAGTTTAATTGAGTGTAATTCTCCCAGTTTTCCATGTGGCTGGTGAACGGATCCATTGGGTGAAAGTTTGCCATTTCTCTTGGCAACATGTCATCTTGGGCAGGAAAAGCAGAGGGTAGCCCGCCGGTGGCATTGGCGTGTTTGCCATCTGTATTTCAAACCGTTATAGGCAGTGCTGGGAGCAGTGACAGAATAATGCCAGGGTGCTGTCTAGACATGACCCCCTCTTCCCTGGGGGCTGTTCTCGCCTGTACACATCCCGCCGGGTTCTAGTCACCAGGTGCACATTGTGGGGGACCCCATCACCATTGTGAGGAGGGACCATCAGGTGTAAAGACTTGATATTTAAAATTCACTCAGGGGAAGTGGATGTCGCTGGCTGGCCAGCATTTATTGCCCATCCCTAAATGCTCTTGAACCGAGTGGCTTGCTAGGCCATGCCAGAGGGCAGCTGTGAGTCAACCACAGTGCTGTGGCTCTGGAGTCACATGTAGGCCAGACCAGGTAAGGTTGGCAGATTTCCTTCCCTAAAGGACATTAGTGAACCAGATGGGTTTTTCCGACAATCGACAATGGTTTCAGGGTCATCAGTAGATATTTAATTCCAGATTTTTAAAATTGAATTTAAATTCAACTTTCTGCTGTGGCGGGATTCGAACCCGGGTCCCCAGAACATTGGCTGAGTTTCTGGATTAATAGCTATTGATAATACCCCACTCGGCCATCGCCTGATAATTATATTTAAATATATGCAAATGAGGGCCCGGCTTTCAAAGTTAGGATTCAATTTACATCACTGGCAGGGGACGAGGACAATCGATCGGGGATATCCCACCAGCATAAAAGCCATTTTAGGATTCACACAGGATTCTCTGCCTCCACCACCATTCCCATTCTCCGGAAAACAGGAGCAGAAAATCCCTCTCATTGTTGCTCGTCAGCTGACTGTCATCCAGCTGTGGCTCAATGGGTGTATATTCACATAATAATATTCTGTAAACTACTTATCAATGATATAAAAATATCATAACCCTCTTTACAAAAATATAATGGGTGTGATCTTACCGGCCGTTCACACCACATTCCCGCTGCAGCGAGGTCGGAGAATTTGGCGTCCAGCCAAATCTCCATTCACTGCAGCAGGATGAGAAAATCCCCCCGGCATGAATAGTGGTAATGTTCTGGCCAGTGTGTCTCCATCAATAAAGGTTCCAATTATTTTTTAATTAGATTCTCGAAAGAAGATTTACAATTGACTTTTACAATTAAACTAAACACCAGTTGTGGCTTGTTATAAACATTATTCGCAGTGTGCTTTAAGGTGGTAAAATATTGTGCCTCTTCTTCTAAGCTAAAGAGCACACTGAAGACAGTCTTTGAACAGACAGTACTTGTCCTCAAGTGTTGCCTTATGATTCCGCAGCGTATGTAACTCTTTGAACCACTCTCTGCGCCTGCCTGTCTTCCAGCAGTTTTTCATCTTCTTGCTGTGTCCGCTCTGCTTGGCTCCTTTTAAACTCTCTGGCAATTCTCACAGTTAGTTACTGCTTTCCAGAATTTCATTCTCCGACTTGTGTGTTAAGCCACATCTTCACTTCACTAAATCCCTGAGTGAACTCAGCACTGCCATTTCTTTACTTTTTCAAGTTCCTCCATTTGAAACATGTGCAGGTTTGGCCTGAGGTTCATGACTCACTCTTGGATGCCTTCTGTGCTAACTATACAGGTGGCAGTTTCTCTTCCATGTGCTGCTTTTAAGCAAGCCATCTATTATTTCCTGCTCAGCTTTCAATCTTCTCAGGTCAGTGACTTTATTGTCTAGCCCTAACTTTTCATCTTGGAGTACTGCAAGTTTCTGCAAATCTTCTTCTTTAGCAGCCTGGTCTTTCTGAATTAACTTTCTTTCCTCTTCTGTTAAGCGTGCTCACTATTTTTCAATAGTGGCCTTGAGAATTTCAATAGCGCTGCTGCCTCACAGTGCCAGGGACCCGGGTTCGATTCCGGCCTCGGGTGACTGTGCGGAGTCTGCACATTCTCCCGGTGTCTGCATGGGTTTCCTCCGGGTGCTCCGGTTTCCTCCCACAGTCCAAGAATGTGCAGGTTAGGTGAACTGGCCATGCTAAATTGCCTCTTAGTGCCCTGGATGTGTGAATTATGGGGATGAGCAGGGTAAATACATGGGATTACAGGGATAGAGCTTGCATATGATTCTCTGTGGAAGAGTTAGTGCAGACTTGATGGGCCGAATGGGATTCTATGAATATCTGGCTGCAGCCATTCATTTGCCTTTACATGTTATTCCTCATAATAATGGAACTTATCCAATATGTAGACTGTGTGACTCTGGCAATCACCCCCTTGCTTCTTTATTCTTTTATGGGAACTGGACATTGCTGGCTAGGCCAGTATTTTGTGTTGCCCATCTCTAATTGCCCTTGAGAAGGTGGTGGTGAGCTACCTTCTTGAACCACTGTAATCCATATGATGTAGGTACACTCGAGTCCCACGATTTTGACCCAGTGGCAGTGAAGGATTGGCGATACATTTCCAAGTCAGGATGGTGAGTGACTTGGAGGGAACTTTCAGGTCGAGGCGTTTTCATATATCTGCTGCCCTTGTCTTTCTAGGTGGCAGAGGTTGCGGGTTTGAAAAGTGTTGTTGAAGGACCCTTGGTGAGTTGCTGCTGGGCAGGTTGTAGATGGTACACACTGCTGCCACTGGACATTGGTGATGGAGGGAATGGATGTTGGAACTGGTGGATGTGGTGCCAGTTGAGTGGGCTGCTTTGCCCTGAAAAATGTCAAGTTTCTTTGTTGTTGGAGCTGCACTCATCCACACAAGTAGAAAATATTCCATCACACTTCTGACTTGTGCTTTGTAGATGGCGGACAGCCTTTGGGGAGTCAGGAGGTGAGTAGCTCTCCACTGAATTCCCAGCCTCTGACTGTTATTTTAGTGATATTTATAAAGCTGGTCCAGTTCACTTTCTGGTCAATGGTAACTCCCCAGGATGCAGTTAGTGGGGGATTCAGCAATGGTATTGCCATTGAATGTCAAGGGTATATGGTTAGATTATTTCTTGCTGGTCATTGCCTGGCATTTGTGATACACGAATGTTGCTTGTCGCTTATCAACCCTTAAATATTGTTCAAGGCTTGGACCTTTTCTGATTGGAGGACATTTTCAATGAGTGTTCTGCATTCGACTCACAGCGTCTCCTCCTTTAATTCACGGTTTAGTGAAATAAACTGAAGATCTTTGCAACTCAACTCCAGGAAAGCAAGGCTATCTGTTTCAGTGACCTAGAACATACAGTTGGCATCTTTTTCTCTGTCTGTCCCTCAGATTTGGGTTGTTTCTAACTGTTGAATCTCTGTTCCCCTGCGTGCCGTTGGCATGACCTTGCTCAGTTTCAGAGCATCTTTCCTTGGGTAGCTATTATTGTTTCAAATTTTCAAGGGAAGATTTTCTGGGATAGTCTGAGTGGGATGTGCTACTCTGTACTCCAGTATCAATCTCCAGCTTCAGATCAATGTTTGTGAGCTTATTTCTCACCCTCTTCCTCGCTATGAGTGGTTGTATGAATTTCTTTTCTCTGGGAACTGTCACATCTGGCCATTTCATGCATTGAAATGGTTCAAAGCTTATTGTGTTCTCAAACACATTGCCATCATCTAAGGTATGGATGTTTTTGTTCTTTCCTTCTTATTTGCCCTCTTACTCTGCATCTGATAACTCATTTACCAACTTCTTTCTTTGTTCTGCGCATCTTTTCCCATTGATTGTGCTTTCCACACGCTCCGTAGTTTTTTTCCATATGTGAGACATTTTCTTCTGTCTGTGAACTAACCTGCAATATTATCCTCTCCAATCAAACCTTTTTTTTTAAGACATGGAGATGTCGGTGTTGGACTGGGGTGGGCACAGTAAGAAGTCTCACAACACCAGGTTAAAGTCCAACAGGTTTATTTGGAATCGCGAGTTTTCGGAGTGCTGCTCCTTCATCAGGTGAGTGACTCACCTGGTGAAGGAGCAGCGCTCCAAAAGCTCGTGATTCCAAATAAACCTGTCGGACTTTTGCTTTAAGTTCAAGGGTGTTCAGAATCCCAAATGAGTTGATCTATCTATCAGCCTTTCATCCATTTCCTTGAAATTGCATGTCCTGGCTACATTTCTCAAGCTTGTTAAGAAGTTGTCAGCAGGCTCACCTGGTTCCATAGAATCATAGAAACACTACAGTGCAGAAAGAGGCCATTTGGCCCATCGAGTCTGCACCGACCACAATCCCACCCAGTCCCTACCCCCACATCCCTACACATTTACCTACTAATCCCTCTAACCTATGCATCTCAGGACACTAGGGGGCAATTTTAGCATGGCCAATCAACCTAACCCGCACATCTTTGGACTATGGGAGGAAACCGGAGCACCCAGAGGAAACCCACGCAGACACGAGGAGAATGCACAAACTCCACACAGACAGTGACCCAAGCCGGGAATCGAACCCAGGTCCCTGGAGCTGTGAAGCAGCAGTGCTAACTACTGTGCTACCGTGCCGCCCCTTTGACTTTGAAATTTATACTAGTGGATCTGACGACTTGACTTTGGCTGGAGATGCGTGCCGAATTTTTCAACCTTTTGACTGGGTTTTTACTGTTGTCCTCAATCATTTTTCAATTATTAAATAATTTTAATCTTTTCCTGTCCACAGAAGGATGTAGCAAAATCTTTACTCTTCCCTATTGCCTTTTCGAATGCTCCTGAATGTCAGTCTACATATTTGTTCACACTTCTCAAATACCTCCAGGACACATCAGCTTCTGAATCCATCAAGGGCTATAGCTGTGTGTTCATTGTTCTGGTGTTCATTTAGTTTTTGCATAATTCACTCAATTTTCTCTTTCCCTCTCTCAGCTGTTAATTGATTTTTCTCAATCAAATTCAACATTAAATCTGTTAAAATATTTTAATTTCATTCACTGAAACCCGCTGCCACCATGCTATGTTTTCTATTTCATGCCACTCTCCATGTGACTTGCGGATGGCTACATTGTTGCTCAGCACCTGACCACAGTGTAGCAACAAATGTGCCACCCCAGAGGGACATTCTCATAACAACTTTATGGGAGGCACGGTGGCACAGTGGTTAGTGCCAGGGACCCGGGTTCAATGCCGGCCTCGGGTGACAGTCTGTGGCGAGTTTGCATGTTCTCCCCGTGCCTGCGTGGGTTTCCTCGGGGTTCTCCGGTTTCCTCCCACAGTCCAAAGATGTGCGGGTTAGGTTGATTGGCCATGCTCAATTGTCCCTTAGTGTCAGGGGGATTAGCAGGGTAAATACGTGGGTTTACAGGGGGATAGGACCTGTGTGGGATTGTTGTTAGTGCAGGCTTGATGGGCCGAATGGCCTCCTTCTGCACTGTAGGGATTTTATGATTCTATGAACTAGTTCCTAGCTCTTTACTCATTATATAACACCAAGCTTTGGATGAAAAGTTAAACCAAAGCCTGTCTATCCTCTCAGGTGGATGCCATAATGATATTTTGAAGACAAGAAGGGTAATTATCCCTGCAGTCCTGCCGGTGTGTAAATATATCTATCAATCAATATTGCAAGAAACCTTTCCAGGCCTGAGCCCTGGGTTCCCAAAAGCCATCCCTTATCCACTCGAAGTTGGCACTGCTGCAGGCCAGGGGAATCCTGGCAGCTGCCTGGATTTTGACCATTCACTTGTTCACTTGCAGCGGTCCCAAATCAAATGTTGATTCATTCAATGGTAAACCTTTGTAATCATGAGTGACACGAGATTGAGCTAGGGGGTACAATCAACCAAAGAGTGCAGTCGGTTACGTCCCACATTCCCACATCAGGCACCCGGAGTGAAAACCTGACTTTACCATTGGACCGGAGCAGGAGTCAGAGCCTCAATGCTAAAATAAAGCTCAGGAGGGGAGACGTGAGGGGAGGTTTTTCACACAACGGGTGCTTGGAACGCGCTGCCGGAGGGAGGTGGTAGAAGCAGGCACGCTAACAACGTTCAAGGTGTATCTTGATGGACACATGAACGAGAGGCGAACAGAGGGATAGAAACAGCGTATGGGCAGTAAGTAGTGGATCTAAATAAGGTGCAGGCTTAGTGAGTCGAAGGGCCTGTTCCTGTGCTGCATTGTTCTTTGTCCCTCCAGACTTGACAATGTGTTTGCTGCTCGCCCAGCCCCTTGCTCAGGCTGATACGTCCCAATTTAACATTGGGATGATGCATTTGCTACCATTTGATGTTGTAGAGAAAAAGTTGGAAATAAGCAGAAATTTCCTTTAATCAGCTGACTGGAAATGGACATGGAAAATTTGATGTTGGAATCGCTTGTATGCCTTAACCAGGACACAGTAAGAAGTTTAACAACACCAGGTTAAAGTCCAACAGGTTTATTTGGTAGCAAAAGCCACACAAGCTTTCGGAGACCCAAGCCCCTTCTTCAGGTGAGTGGGAATTCTGTTCACAAACAGGGCATATAAAGACACAAACTCAATTTACATGAATAATGGTTGGAATGCGAATACTTACAACTAGGGAGCACTTCAGCGGTCACGGGCATTCGGCCTCTGATATTCAGGTAAGCGTTCTCCAAGGCGGCCTTCACAACACATGGCGACGCAGAGTCGCTGAGCAGAAACTGATAGCACACATGAGGACGGCCTCAACCGGGATATTGGGTTCATGTCACACTATTTGTAATCCCCACAGCCAGCCTGGACCTGCAGAGTTTCACTGGCTGTCCTGTCTGGAGACAATACACATCTCTTTAGCCTGTCCTGATGCTCTCTCCACTCACATTGTTTGTATCTTAAAGACTTGATTAGCTGTAAGTACTCGCATTCCAACCATTATACATGTAAATTGAGTTTGTGTCTTTATATGCCCTGTTTGTGAACAGAATTCCCACTCACCTGAAGAAGGGACTTGGGGCTCCAAAAGCTTGTGTGGCTTTTGCTACCAAATAAACCTGTTGGACTTTAACCTGGTGTTGTTAAACTTCTTACTGTGTTTACCCCAGTCCAACGCCGGCATCTCCACATCATTAACCAGGACAGGCAGTTTACTTGGTACTCATGTGAGGAAAATGAGAGTTCTTGATATTGTTTGTAATATCATTGTCATATACTGGAAACAAACTTGTGTGTGAGTATGGGTGTGACTAGTTTCATTAGACTGGAGATAGAGTGCAGAAGTCAAACATCAATAAAGGAGGTTCTGAAATAGTAATAATCAGGGGCCAGGGAAGGAGTTGGACCTGGAATTTACATTAGGTAGATAAGAGAAGTGATTTTAAAGTTGACTGTTGGATTTTAAAGGAAACATATATAATTGCGAGATCATAAATGTATGAGGCAAAATAGTAAGTTTACTTTATGAATATAGTAGCCATAAATTAATAATAAAAAAGGTTGATCAATTCTGGGAAGAAGAACTTCTGAAAGAAACAATAGAATTGAACATCAAAAGGAAAATAAATATTTAAAGTGAAATTGAAGGTTGTTGTGGGTGGCTGTGAGATCTTGACTAAGATGCTGTGTTCCCAGGAGCCAGATCTGTAATTATCAGCTGCCACCACCCTCAGAAAGGAGAGTCTGTGTGAGATTTCCCCTAAAGCAGCAGGACATTGTGTGCTAATGTTACTGGACATTTAATAGATTAAAAATCTGTAAGGATTTTTGCCATCAAAAGGGGTTTTCTGTGTTTACTTAATCCAATATCTTTCAGGAAATGTTTGTAAACTGTGTAAAGGTGTTCTTGTGTCTTTAAATGTTATTTACTTTTTTCTTTAGTTTCCTAATTTTTTTCTTATTCATTCGTGGGGCATGGGCATCACTGACTGGCCAGCATTTATTGCCCATCCCTAGTTGCCCTTGGAGGGCAGTTGAGAGTCAACCACATTGCTGTGGCTCTCAAGTCATGTTTGGCCAGAGCAAGTAAGGACAGCAGATTTCCTTCCCTAAAGGACATTAGTGAACCAGATGGGTTTTTCCGACAATCGTCAATGGTTTCATGGTCATCAGTAGATTCTCAATTCCAGATATTTTTTATTGAATTCAAACTCCACCACCTGCCGTGGTCCCCAGAACATTAGCTGAGTTTCTGGATTAATAGTCTAGGCTATTGCCTTTCATTTTTGTTTTAAATTATTAAACTTAATAATTAAAAGCATCACAAGTGACCTGGACTTTTCTCATCTAGATTTCAGATAATGCCTCATAATATACAAATTGCAAACTGTTGTGGCAATTTGTTGCAAATTTCCTTTGAGGATTTGGCCAGCCTGTCACCATCTGCCATGTCATTACACTCATTAGATACACTGCTCTGTATACTGTATACACAAGCCTCAGTGTAAGGATGTGCTCTGGCAGAGCATCAAAGAATCAAGTGCATCTGTCAAGGATCTGTATTCTGCCCTTCCAGGACTTATAAATATACAGAAGTAGCAAGAATTTGCTTGTCCAGAACAATACAAGTGACAGAAATACAAAACTGTTGCTAAAATACACCAATACTGTATTAACAATAGACTAACTGAGAGCAATATTAGAATCATGGAATCATAGACTCCTACGGTGCAGAAAGAGGCCATTCAGCCCATCGAGTCTGCACCAACCACAATCCCACTTAGGCCTTATCCCCATAAACCCTGCTAGTCCCCCTGACACTAAGGGACAATTTAGCATGGCCAATCAACCCAACCCGCACATCTTTGGACTGTGGGAGGAAACCGGAGCACCCGGGGGAAACCCACGCAGACACGGGGAGAATGTGCAAACTCTACACAGACAGTGACCCATGCCAGGAATCGAACCCCCATTTTCCCCGCCACCAGCCCATCCCACAAGCATGTGTTCTCTGCGTGCACTCAATCTATCGAATGCTGCTCCTGTCTCCTAATCACTCTGGACTATTTCTTGAACATGAAATATTTCAGTTTTTAAATGGTCTCAACAAAGTACAGGGTCCAGTTGGTCATTATGCATCAGAGATACATTTCTGTACATCAGGCATGGAGAAAGTCCCAAGCCTTGTGACACAGTTATGCAACAAGCACATCTGAAGCACATCAGCATCAAAGGGGTAGCCATTTGCATGCTGGCTGTTTCATACCTTGACTTCCACCTCCTTGAACCAGAGGTACTGGGGTCACTTTTAGAGCAGTTAACATCACTTTGTTGCGATCAGTTAACTCAGTCCAAATCAGGGATTGAACTTGTGACCTATCTGAACACGGTAATGCACCAATGGTGATGCATTGTGCCGATGCAGGGAGCAGCAAACTGTATTTTGATTGCGGGTTCTGTCCCCTGCCTTTTTGCCTTGGGGAGTGCAGTGCATTCATTTTCCAGTATACTGGACATATTGATTTAGTTTTGGCAAATTTTTAATATTGTTGAACACTCAACAGAAATAGAATGGTAGACTGTTTATTGTTCCCAGAACAAAGAACAGTACAGCACGGGCCCTCCAAACCTGTGCCAATCATGATGCCTGCCTAAACTAAAACCGTGTGCACTTATGGATTGTATCCTTCCATTCCCATCCTATTCAAGTATTCATCTAGATGCCCCTTAAAAGCCGCTATTGTACCTGCTCCCACCATCTCCCCGGGCAGTGCATTCCAGACATTCACCACCCTCTATGTAAAAATCCTGCCTCGCACATCTCCTCTAAACTTTTCCCCATGCACCTTAAACCTATGTCCCCCAGTACTTGACTTCTCTACCCTAGGAAAGAGCATCTGACTATCCACTCTGTCCATGCCACTCATAATCTTGTAAACCTCGATCAGGTCGCCCCTCAACCTCCGTTGTTCCAGTGAGAACAAACCGAGTTTATCCAACCTCTCCTCATATCTAATACCCTTCAGACCAGGCAACATCCTGGTAAACCTCTTCTGTACCATTTCCAAAGCATCCACACCCTTCTGGTAGCATGACTACCAGAATTGTACACAATATTCTAAATGAGGCCCAACTAAGTTTCTGTACAGCTGCAGCATGGCCTGCCAATTTTTATACTCAATGCCCCAACCGATGAAGGCAAGCATGCCGTATGCTTCTTGACTATCTTATCCACCTGTGTTGCCACTTTCAGTGATCGGTGGACATGTACACCCAGATCTCTCTGCCTATCAATACTCTTAAGGGTTCTGTCAATTACTGTATAATTGCTATATGCATTAGACTTTCCAAACTGCATTACCTCACATTTGTCCAGATTAAACTCCATTTGCCATTTCTCTGCCCAAGTCTCCAACCGGTCTATATCCTGCTGTATCCTCTCTGACAATCCTCTTCATTATCCGTAACATCGCAACAATTTTTATAATGCAATTTACATTTTCAGTGTTTCTTGTTCCTCCTTTGGCTGTGTGAGTGCCCCAATCTAACGGCGACTGGATAATCTGAAACTGCTGTTGTTGCTTAAGTCAGTAATGCCCTACTCTGTTAACCACTTGAGTCAAACCATACCGTATCCCAGTGACTAGAGGCATTTGATGATGAGCCAAGGGTCAAAGTTGAGGCCACCACCAAAACTGAAAATAGTAGGAGGGAAAACTAGAAAAATCCAGAAACATTGGTTAGATGATGCCAGGGTTAGGTAATCATGAGAGAATTTTGCATTTCACAGAAAGAATAAACTGGGAGTAAGGGTTGAATTGAGCCTTGGGAAAGATGTGCATTTCAGATGATCCAAAGGCATCAACAGTAGCTAAGTATCTCTGCCTCTGAGCCAGAAGCAATGGTTCAAGTCCCACTCCGGGACTTGCAGCATTTTCTGTTTTTGTTCCGCTCCAGGACTTGTTGGCCAAGAAAGATATAGAAACATGGAAAACAGAAGCAGGAGTAGGCCATTCGGCCCTTCGAGCCTGCTCTGTCATTCATTTTGATCATGGCAGATCATCAAATTCAATATCCTGATACTACCTTCCCCTCCCATATCCCTTGATCCCTTTAGCCCCAAGAGCTAAATCTAATTTCTTCTTGAAATCACACAATGTTTTGGCCTCAACAACGTTCGGTGGTCGTGAATTCCACACATTCACCACCCTCTGGATGAAGAAATTTCTCCTCACCTCAGTCCTAAAAGATTTACTCCTTATCCTCAAACTATGACGCTTGTTCTGGACTCCTCCACCATTGGGAACATTCTTTTTGAATCTACCCTGTCTAACCCTGTTAGAATTTTATAAGCTTTTATGAGATCCCCTCTCAATCTTCTAAACACCAATGAATACAATTCTAACCAACTTAGTCTTTCCTCATATGACAGATTTGCCATCCCAGGAATCAGTCTGGTAAACCTTTGCTGCACTCCGTCTATCGCAAAGACAGTCTTCCTCGTATATTCCTAATGTGGCCAACCAGGTTGATTGTCAACTTGTGAATCCATTCAGTATGTGCCAATAGTGAGCAGGGAATGACACCTGGTCAGCCATATGGTGGAGAGTGTTAGAGCCTCTACTAGCATCACTATTCAAAAGCGTTGGGTCCCTGGGACATTAAAAGGAAATCTAGAACTTTATTCTTATCGCCATTTTTTAAAATGGATTTCCTGGCGAACCAAATGATGGCTGCTACAAGTCACATGACCACAGACTTGACCTGTTGCCTGGGAGATACCCTCGGAGTTACAAGAACAAAATAATTATTTTCTGAGCCAATTGTAACTCACGCCTCATTGTGCAGACACCTTGTCATCACAAAAATCAGGGGTCTCGCACATCAAAACTGATTATGATTCCAGAGCTTCTAACAGACTCATGTCACACCTGGGACTATCCAGGCCCACTTCAAAGGGGAATCAAAGGGACATCATTCAGCATTTGATAAGCTCCCCTTGCTACCGGAGTCAGTGTGTCTGCCTAAGCAATTGCTTTTCAACTCCTAACCCTCAATAGGGATGGTACTCCTTTCGTAAATAATGAGTGGGATATTATCAATCCCAAACTCAATTCCTGACACTCGATAAACATCCCTTTTGGAAGTCATTGTAGAGAAAGAAGGTCACATGACTCGAGTGACCATTTTGAATTTACGATATGCTTTTGAGAATGGAGAAATGCTCAGACTGGTGTGTTAACATCAGCTGGAAAGGTGAGCAGCCCAGCTGAGTAAGCAGTCAATCGCCACCTCTCAACTTCAGGAAGCCCGCTTGATTTTAAAATTCTCTGACCAATGCCTGTCAAGCGGTCTAAGCACAGAAAACCCATCGCGCAACATCATCATTGGTTTCAAGAAACTGATCGTAACTGAACACTACCACAAAGGAAACACACTCTGGACTCTGTAAATCACATGAACTAATATTCATTTCTGTGGATCTTGTACTGTAATACTCCATTTTGCTATCTGCATTGTGTGCGTGAGTACATGCTTGCGTATGTGTGTGTGTCTGTGTGTATTTGCACGTGTGTGTGTGTGCACACCTCTGAGTTGGTTACATGCTGTGTGTGCATGTGTATGTGTGTTTCTGTGTTTGTGTGTGTGTGTGTGTGTGCATATGTGACTATCTGTATGTGTGTATATCAAAGTGTTTGTGTGTGCGTCTATGTGTTTCTGTGACTATGTGTTGCTGTGTGTGTGTGTGTGTGCCTGTGTGTGTGTGTGTTTGCCTGTGTGTGTGCGTGCCTGTGTGTGTGCGTGCCTGTGTGTGTGCGTGCCTGTGTGTGTGCGTGCGTGTGTGTGTGTGTGCCTGTGTGTGTGTGTGTGTGCCTGTGTGTGTGTGTGTGTGTCTGTGTGTGTTTGTGTGTGTGTGCCTGTGTGTGCCTGTGTGTGTGTGTATGTGTGTGCCTGTGTGTGTGTGTGTGTCTGCGTGTGTTTGTGTGTGTGTGCCTGTGTGTGTGGGTGTCTATGTGTGTGCCTGTGTGTGTGTGTGTGTGTGTGCCTGTGTGTGTGTGTGTGTCTGCGTGTGTTTGTGTGTGTGTGCCTGTGTGTGTGGGTGTCTATGTGTGTGCCTGTGTGTGTGGGTGTCTATGTGTGTGCCTGTGTGTGCCTGTGTGTGTGTGTGTGTGTGTGTGTGCCTGTGTGTGTGTGTGTGTCTGCGTGTGTTTGTGTGTGTGTGCCTGTGTGTGTGGGTGTCTATGTGTGTGCCTGTGTGTGTGGGTGTCTATGTGTGTGCCTGTGTGTGTGTGTGTGCCTGTGTGTGTGTGTGCCTGTGTGTGTGTGTGCGTGTGTGTGTGTGTGTCTGCGTGTGTTTGTGTGTGTGTGCCTGTGTGTGTGGGTGTCTATGTGTGTGCCTGTGTGTGTGGGTGTCTATGTGTGTGCCTGTGTGTGTGTCTGTGTGCCTGTGTGTGTGTGTGTGCCTGTGTGTGTGTGTGCCTGTGTGTGTGTGTGTGTGTGTGTGTCTGCGTGTGTTTGTGTGTGTGTGCCTGTGTGTGTGTGTGTTGGAATGGACGTTGTGGACGGTCCTCCCTCGGATTTCTTTTCAATGGGAAACAAACGAACCTCCTGAGTTAACCATAATGCCAGTTTGCCGCGGATAATTAGTAATTTCCAAACCAAGGGATTGGTAAACCCCACCACTGCGCACTTTAAAAATAATTCACAATCCTTTCTGCTTATGGACAGGTGAAAAGAGAAAATAGGCACAGTTCTGTCTGAAACATCAGCTCCAGGCTACAACATGCATGTCACTTCATGGGTTTTTCATGTAAATGCATGGATTTCCATAGTAACTTCATTGCAGCATTAATGTAAGCCTACTTGTGACACTAATAAATAAACTTTAAAAACTTGAAAACTTTAAAAGTGTAACTCGCACTCCTTCAGAGGCAGGTGTTGGTTGACTCAGTTGACTCAGGACAGTTGGTGTTGGTGCCAACAACACAAAGGTTCGGTACATGTTCTGACTGGTGTTGATTTGGGAACTGCCTCTCTGCACTGCCTAGGCTGAGGGTGTGGGCTCTGGGCCAAACCTGCCTTCGGGCAGTGAACTCAAGAAGCATCAATATCAGCTCAGTTGGTACCTGCCTTACCTCAGAGTCAAGGTGTTATGGATCCAACTGCCATTCTCATGTCTTGGGCACATACCGCAGGGTCTCACTTCAATACAATACTGACAGAGTGCTATCTTTCCAATGAAGTGTTGAACTAAGGCCTAATCTGGTTTCTCAAGGTTGGAACAGAAGGTTGCAAAAACCTGTTGGAATACCTGAAGGGAAGTTCTCCTGCTCTCCAAGCCAACATTTACCACTCAATCAATACCACTAAAAACAGATTATCTGTTTATTTATCCCGGTGCTGTTTGTGAGGTGTGCTGAGGTGGGAATGGTTCATAGCTTCAGGTTCCTAGGGGTAAATATCACCTACAATCTGTCCTGGTGCACCCACGTAGATGCTGCGGTTAAGAAAGCACACCAACGCCTTTAGTCACTCAGAAGACGAAGGAAATTCAGCATGTCTACAATGACTCTCACCAACTTCAATAGATGCACCATAGAAAGCATCCTATCCGCATGTATCGCAGCTTGGTATGGCAACTCTGCTGTACCCAAGACTGGAAGAAATTACAGAGCTGTGAACGCAGCCCAGTCAATAATGCACACCAGCCTCTCATCCATTAACTACGTCTACACTTCTCACTGCCTCAGAAAAGCAGCCAACATAATCAAAGACTCCTCCCACCCCGGACATACTTTCTTCCACCCTCTTCCGTCGGGCAGAAGATACAAAAGTTTGAAAGCACGTACCAAAAGATGGCGCTGGAGCGTGGCAACTTCTTGCAAGCTGTGCCCAGCATACCTTCGAATTCTATTTTTTTATTCTCGTTCTATGCTTTCTCTACACCCGAGCTATGACTGTAACACTACATTCTCCACTCTCTCTTTTCCTTCTCTATGAACGGTATGCTTTGTCTGTATAGCGCAAGATACTCAAGAGCAGCTTCTTTCCTGCTGTTACCAGACTTTTGAACGGATCTAGTTTATTTATCAGTGTCACAAGTAGACTTACATTAACACTGCAATGAAGTTACTGTGAAAATCTCCTGTCTCTCAGATTTCACAGATAGTAAACTGATCTTCTCTGCACCTTCTCTGTAGCTGCAACATGCACTCTGCACTCTGTTCCACTACCCTGATGTACTTATGTACGGTATGATTTGTATGGATAGCTCATAAAACAATCCTTTTTACTGTATCTCGGTATGTGTGACAAAGAAAAAAATGTTTTAAAATAAGTGGACTCCTTGCTAGGTGAAAATTAGCTGTTGTATTTTCTTACATTACACCAACAGCTACACTTCAGGCCATCTGGAAATGAAGTTGTCTCACAAGTGGCCAATCTGATGTTGCTAAATGTCAAAATGACCCACTTTGTGTAGAGAAATACTCCCAAGTCCTTAAATTTCTTTTTGCTAGTTTGTGCCTCTGCCTCTTGTTCCGAGTCAGAGTTTATCTTGAAATGGTGCTCTTGATAAACATTTGTTACTCCACCTGGCATCTTAGGCCTCTCTCAGGCCTCCTCTCATTCAAGGTTGAAGAGCCTGAGTTTTCAGGAGATGATTAAAGCATCTGTAGTCTGTCCTGGTTGAGGACAGGCTTGAGATTTGTTGTGACATTCCCCATGACTGAGTAACCTTGCAAACACCATGGTCCAGTCTGCTACTTAACGAATGTAGTATCTGCAAAGACGGGCGACCACCAAGTACATTAGCGAATGAATGGTTTATTAAGGTAAATAATTATGTATAGAGAGTGATGTAAAGGCTACGGTACTCCACGACTTGAAACTCCTAACTGCAAGGAAAATCCAGACTCAGCTCCAGGATTTGCACGCTCCGGCCCAATTAGCTGAATGGGTCACATCAGCTTCTGAGAGTTTGCCCCTTAACGGGGCAAACGCTATCCTTGGGTGGGATCCTGGTTCATTGCTTTATTCCAGATTTCCAGCATCTACGTCATTTTGCCTTTATTTATCCTCGCTAGGCAGCACGATGGCACAATGGTTAGCACTGCTGCCTCACAGTGCCAGGGACCTGGGTTCGATTCTGGCCTTGGGTGTCTGTCTGTGTGGAGTTTACACGTTCTCCCCATATCTGCGTGGGTTTCCTCTGGGTGCTCTGGTTTCCTCCCACACTCAAAAGATGTGCAGGTTAGGTGGATTGGTCATGTTAAATTGCCCCTTATTGTCAGGGGGATTTACAGGGTTACGGGGAAATGGCCTGGGGTGGGATTGTTGTCAGTGCAGGCTTGATGGGCCGATTGGCCTCCTTCCGCACAGGGATTCTATGATTCTATGGTTAAATTGTGCCGCAGCAAGATTCTGCACAAGCAGGAGAGGAAAGTGAGGAAATCTGAAGGAAGAAGCTAAATTAAAAATGGCAAATGAGGGTGGGGTATTCTGATAAGGGATATGATTATTTAAATTCCATGTATAGAGTCTATAAACTAGCTGAATGTCTTTCAGCTTTTAATACAGATGCAGATTTTCAATAACCTGAATTTTTACATGCAGGCGACCAACATATCCAACGTTCATCAGAAGTTATAACGGAATATAAATCCAACCAATGGTTTGGGGCAACAGTCAGATCACACAAGGAGCAAGTTGTGGTGAGTTCATGTGGTTCAAATCAAGGCCTAGTGGGGTGGGAGTGCCTGTGGATTTGAGTCAAGGGGCTTGTATACTCAGTGTCAACAGCAAAGATTTGGTGCAAAGAATCAAGCAAAGTTGGGTGGGGTTAATGTCCTGTGGAAATATGATATAGGAACAAAATTAGGCCATTCAGCCCATCGAGTCTGCTCTGCCATTCGATCATGGCTAATATGCTCCTCATCCCCATTTTCCTGCCTTCTCCCCATAATCTTTCAACGCATTACCAATTAAAAATCTGTCTAACTCCTCCTTAAATTTACTCACTGTCCCAGCTTCCACTGCACTTTGGGGTAGCGAATTCCCCAGATTCACAACCCTTTGGAAGAAGTAGTTCCTCCTCAACTCTGTTTTAAATTTGCTATCCTTTATCCCAAAACTATGACCTCTTGTCCTAGAATGCCCCACAAGAGGAAGCATCCGCTCCACGTCTACTTTATCCATACCTTTTATCATCTTGAATACCTCAATTTGATCACCCCTCATTCTTCTAAATTCCAGAGAGTATTGGCCTAAACTGTTCAATCTTTCTTCATACGACAAACCCCTCATCTCTGGAATCAATCTAGTGAACCTCCTCTGAACTGCCTCAAACGCCACTACATCTTTCCTCAAATAAGGAGACCAAAACTGTGTACAATATTCCAGGTGCAGCCTCACCAATGCCTTGTATAGTTGTAACAATACTTCCTTCCCTTTATATTCTATTCCTTTTGAGCAGATGATTGCTATTCTATGACATACTTTGCCAAATAGATATGAACAATGACTTGAAATTTTAATTTTCCCATTAAAAAGAGGATTTGGTGAGAATTCTCTGCTTTCATTTGTTTGTGTCCATTTCTATACTTTACTGTATTTTAATGAGACCAGCAAGATATTTGTGTGTAAATACACCATAATATGGGCATAATTCTGAATGTACCTTTCCAATTAGACCCCTACAGTAAATTCCATCCTTACGTATTTTGCAGCTTACAGAACAAGCATGGCTTTAGGGCCTCTTCCAGAACATCATGCCCACAAACCGTCCCAAACCCCCTCCACCCTCCAGCCCACTGTCCGGGAAATCCCAAGCCCGTATGTGAAAATTTTTGTCTACTCATTTCAACTTCTTACAAGCATTGCTGTGAGGCTGGGAGCCCCCGACCACACAGCCTTATTTCCGCTTTGGATTAAATCGCATTGGCTTTACCTACACTGGCATTTGTTCCTGGCAACTCGGAATTCAAAGCTGCCTTCTCCGTACTGTTACTTGTTTTTACTAATTGTGTCTTGATAAGAAATCACACTCATGCAATAATAGCTAACTATTTGACTGCAGAATGATTGATTTGCCGCTTTATAGAACATAGAACAGTACAGCACAGAACAGCCCCTTCAGCCCACGATGTTGTGCCGAGCTTTATCTGAAACCAAGATCAAGCTATCCCACTCCCTATCATCCTGGTGTGATCCATGTGCCTATCCAATAACCGCTTAAATGTTCCTAAAGTGTCTGACTCCACTGTCACTGCAGGCAGTCCATTCCACACCCCAACCACTCTCTGTGTAAAGAACCTACCTCTGATATCCTTTCTATATCTCCCACCACGAACCCTATAGTTATGCCCCCTTGTAATAGCTCCATCCACCCGAGGAAATAGTCTTTGAACGTTCACTCTATCTATCCCCTTCATCATTTTATAAACCTCTATTAAGTCTCCCCTCAGCCTCCTCCGCTCCAGAGAGAACAGTCCTAGCTCCCTCAACCTTTCCTCATAAGACCTACCCTCCAAACCAGGCAGCATCCTGGTAAATCTCCTCTGCACTCTTTCCAGCACTTCCACATCCTTCTTATAGTGAGGTGACCAGAACTGCACACAATATTCCAAATGTGGTCTCACCAAGGTCCTGTACAGTTGCAGCATAACCCCACGGCTCTTAAACTCCAACCCCCTGTTAATAAAAGCTAACACACGATAGGCCTTCTTCACAGCTCTATCCACTTGAGTGGCAACCTTTAGAGATCTGTGGATATGGACCCCAAGATCTCTCTGTTCCTCCACAGTCTTCAGAACCCTACCTTTGACCCTGTAATCCACATTTAAATTAGTCCTACCAAAATGAATCACCTCACATTTCTCAGGGTTAAGCTCCATTTGCCATTTTTCAGCCCAGCTCTGCATCCTATCTATGTCTCTTTGCAGCCCACAACAGCCCTCCACCTCATCCACTACTCCACCAATCTTGGTATCATCAGCAAATTTACTGATCCACCCTTCAGCTCCCTCCTCAAAGTCATTAATAAAAATCACAAAGAGCAGAGGACCAAGCACTGATCCCTGTGGCACTCCACTAGCAACCTGCCTCCAGTCCGAATATTTTCCATCCACCACCACCCTCTGTCTTCGATCAGATATGATGTGGAGATGCCGGCGTTGGACTGGGGTAAACACAGTAAGAAGTTTAACAACACCAGGTTAAAGTCCAACAGGTTTATTTGGTAGCAAAAGCCACACAAGCTTTCGGAGCTGCAAGCCCCTTCTTCAGGTGAGTGGGAATTCTGTTCACAAACAGAGCATATAAAGACACAAACTCAATTTACATGAATAATGTATTATTCATGTATTGTTAGGACTGTTCTCTCTGGAGCGGAGGAGGCTGAGGGGAGACTTAATAGAGGTTTATAAAATGATGAAGGGGATAGATAGAGTGAACGTTCAAAGACTATTTCCTCGGGTGGATGGAGCTATTACAAGGGGGCATAACTATATCCATTATTCATGTAAATTGAGTTTGTGTCTTTATATGCTCTGTTTGTGAACAGAATTCCCACTCACCTGAAGAAGGGGCTTGCAGCTCCGAAAGCTTGTGTGGCTTTTGCTACCAAATAAACCTGTTGGACTTTAACCTGGTGTTGTTAAACTTCTTACTTCGATCAGATAGCCAGTTACCTATCCAATCGGCCAACTTTCCCTCTATCCCACACCTCCTCACTTTCATCATAAGCCGACCATGTATTTAACTATGTACATTTACTGTTGTAATATGACCTTAAGGCATTACAGCATTACATCATTATTTGGGGGGGGGGGGGGGGGGGGGGGGGGTGTCATGCAATCTAGTTTTAGTTTCACTGTTGCTTTTCATCAATGCGCGCGCACACACACACACACACACAGACACACATGTACACGCACACACATGCATACATACTTACACACAGTAAGAGTTTTAACAACACCAGGTTAAAGTCCAACAGGTTTATTTGGTAGCAAATGCCATTAGCTTTCGGAGCGCTGCTCCTTCGTCAGATGGAGTGGAAATCTGCTCTCAAACAGGGCATACAGAGACACAAAATCAAGTTACAGAATACTGATTAGAATGCGAATCTCTACAGCCAACCAGGACATTGTCTGGAGACAATACACATCTCTTTAACCTGTGCTTAATGCTCCCTCCACTCACATTGTCTGTATCTTTAAGACCTGGTTCTCAAAAACAGAAAATGCTGGGAAATCTCATCAGATCTGACAGCATCTGTGGAGAGAGAATAGAGCCAATGTTTCAAGTCTAGATGATCCTGACTTGAAACGTTGGCTCTATTCGCTCCCCACAGATGCTGCCAGACCTGCCGAGTTTTTCCAGCATTTTCTGTTTTTGTTTCGGATTCCAGCATCCGCAGTATTTTGCCTTTATACCTGTTCACACATTCCCAGTCTCAGTGACCCAATCCCTGATGAGTGATCGGTGCTTTTCTTCAATTATAAACATGCAACATTCACCGTGTCCAAACTCGCCCGGGTCCCATTCATCTTGTATCCTTGTGCTCCCTGACTGACATTGGCTCCCAGTCCAGCCACACCTTAATTTTAAAATTCTCAATTTTGTTTTCAAATCTTCCATGGGTTAATCCCCCGAGCTTTGTAACCTCCCATCTCTTCACTGGAAGGGGAACAGACAGTGATTTTCCATGAATTGGCTGATTATTAGCAAAAGATTGCAATAAGGAATGGTGAGCGAATTCTCGAAGTTGGGTGGGAGGGGAGATGGGGGGGGTCGGGGGGGGGAGGGGGGGCGGCGTGTGGGGGGGGAAGATGGAGGGGGGCCAGATAGAAGGCGTGCCAGCACAGAAGGAGCTGCAGTCTGCTATAGGAGCTAACAGAGAGCAAGGAAGCCTCCATCTTGAGGCACCTTCTCAGAACTTTTAAATCTTTTGAGTTAAAAAAACACAGCCACAGCTACTGGGCCACAATTATAGACCATATCCATAGGGTAGTCCTCGAGTGTAGCTGTAGCCAGGTAGATGGGGAGAGACACAAAGCTGGCCAGGAGTGCTGGCCTTTGCAGGCCGCATCCAGGCAGCTGCCCTGTTCCCCAGGCTATGTGGGACCTGCAGTCTGACTGGGAAATTCCAATCAGCATCTGATAATTGGCTTTAAAGCTGCCCTGATTGACACCCTGTGGTTTACAGGTCGGCAACCCCTCCACCCTGATCAGGGAAAACGGCTCAGAGGTGAGATCTAGAAAGATGCACTTTGCTCCAGAATCCTACAGTGCAGAAGGAGGCCATTTGGCCCATCGAGTCTGCACTGATCACAATCCCACCCAGGCCCTATCCCCATAACTCCACATATTTACCCTGCTAATCCCCCTGACACTAAGGGGCAATTTAGCATGGCCAAACAACCCAGCCCGCACATCTTTGGAGCATCGGAGGAAACCAGAGCACCTGGAGGAAACCCACGCAGACATGGGGAGAACATGCAAACTCCACACAGACAGTGACCCGAGTAAGCAATTATTGACTTCTGAATTCATTTATCAAATAGGTGGGAAAAATAGTTTAAGTGTTAGTGTCACAAGTAGTCTTACATTAACATTGCAATGAAATTACTGAAATCCCCTAGTTGCCACACTCCGGCGCCTGTTCGGGTACACTGAGGAGAATTTAGCATGGCCAGTGCACCTACCGGCATGTCTTTCAGACTGTGGAAGGAAACCGGAGCACCCGGAGGAAACCCACGCAGATACGGGGAGAACGTACAAACTCAACACAGACAGTGACCCAAAGCCGGATTCGAATCCGGGTCCCTGGCACTGTGAGGCAGCAGTGCTGAGATGGTGCGGGCAAACCGGCATGGATGTCGGTGGCACAAAACTACGTGCCCACCCACACCTGTTCTCGCCCCCACGTTGGGTTAAAAGTTTACCCGTAGCTTCCTATTTAATAGTTAATAGCACTGGGCATATTAAACATAGAAACATAGATGATAGGAGCAGGAGGAAGCCATTTGGCCCTTCGAGCCTGCTCCGCCATTCATTATGATCATGGCTGATCATCCAACTCAATAGCCTAATCCTGCTTTTTCCCCATAACCTTTGATCCCATTCACCCCAAGTGCTATATCCAGCCGCCTCTTGAATACATTCAATGTTTTGGCATCAACTACTTCCTGTGGTAATGAATTCCACAGGCTGACCACTCTTTGGGTGAAGAAATATCTCCTCATCTCCGTCCTAAATGGTCTACCCCAAATCTTCAGACTGTGATTCGGTTCTGGACTCCCACACCATCGGGAACATCCTCCCTGCATCTACCCTGTCTAGCCCTGTTAGAATTTTATAAGTCTCTATGAGATCCCCCCCCCTCCCCCCCTGAACTCCAGCGAAAACAATCCTAGCCTAGTCAATCTCTCCTCATACATCAGGGAGCCTTTAATATTCAACAGGTCTCTGATGAACAGTTGTTTACTCTGCCTTCTTCAGATTATTAGTTTGCTAATGGAATGCTACTGGCTATGCACCGACTGGATTCCTGATGTGCTTGAATTAAGTGGCAGGGATAAACGTCACGCCAAATTTCGGTGATTAATTATTGAATAAAGCAGATACTTCAACAACATCAAATAAATTTCTCCCCCTTTTGGTGTTTGCAAATTGTGCTTTCCGTTGCTCTGACCCAAGCTAACATTGCCACTTGCCCTCTGATTCCTCATTCAACGAGATAGTCTTCAGATAAAAGCGAAGTACCACGATTCCTGGAATCTGAAACAAAATCTCTCTCCACGGATGCCGGCAGACCTGCCGAGATTTTCCAGCATTTCCTGTTTTTGTTGGATATTCTTAATGTCAGAATCCTGCAATTGTGTGTCAGTGGGTTCTTTGATGGGTTTGGCTAGGGGGGGGCGGGGGGGGGGGGGCGGGAGAGTGTAGTGAGGTGGGGGCATCCCAGTTGAACTCGCATTGATGTTTAGACCTCTGGGGCGAGATTCTCCAGCCTCCCAGTTGTGTGGGAGGTGGCGTGTTATTTGCTAGCGGCGGGATTCTCTGGTCTCGCTGCTGTCAATGGGAATTCCCATTAACGTCACCCCATGCTGGCGGGAAACCCATGGGCATGACTGTGCTGTTGGAGAATCCCGCCAGCGTGAACGCTCAGAGAATTCCGGCCCTGTTTTTTTGAGAGTAGAAAGCTGCAGAATAGCTACTGATAACAGGACCCCTCCTTGATTTTTCTCTCATCTCCTCGGAGGTTAAGCCAGTTTTAGTTTTTTTAAGTTTACTTATTAGTGTCACAAGTAGGTTTACATTAACACTGCAATGAAGTTACTTGAAAATCCCCTAGTCGCCACACTCTGGTGCCTATTCAGGTACACGGAGGGAGAATTTAGCATGGCCAAAGCACCCAACCCGCACATCTTTCGGACTGTGGGAGGAAACTGGAGCACCCGGAGGAAATCCACGCAGACATGGGGAGAACATGCAGACTCCGCATAGACAGTGACCCAAGCCGGGAATCGAACATGAGTCCTTGGTGCTGTGATGCAGCAGTGCTACCATTTCGCCAGGGGCTGGCTTCTCCTGCCACTGCTGGCCCTCGCTATGTCCATCGCGGGAATCTGGACGGTATAAAGAACAATTTCTTCTCACCCTGACCCAGTGCTAACCACTGTGCCACCATGCAGACCTAGTTGACATCGCAGGAGAGATCAGTGCAATAAAGAGGTTGTCAATGTAAGATTGGCAGTAATAAATCCAACGCGGAATTCAGGGGTAACATCCCTACACAAAGAGCAGTTAGCGTGCGGAACTCACTACCAAGGGGACATGTTGTGGCTAATAAGATAGATGCAGTGAAGGGAAAACTAGAGAAACAAAAGTGAGAAAGGCATGGAAGGACATAGTGATTTCAGGTTGGATGAATAAGAGGGGGAGAATGTTCGTGTGAAGCACTGGCATAGATCAGTGGGGCCGAATGGCCTGTATCAGTCCTCAGTATGAATCAGGACATTGAACCATGATGCAGGAGAGTTTAGTATAAGCACGTGTGGTATCTTTGCCTACGACACACTGGAGGGAATCCAACATCTTACATTCGAAGGATTGCAAGACATTACCTGCTTATAAGAACTGACAAGAAATATCTTGACTGCAGATCTTTTGAATTCATTAGGACTTTCTGAGTTGGGCGTGAGGGCGTGTTTTGGTGTCTGCATCATTAATAATCAGTATTTGCAACACTTCAGTTGAATCCAGTCTTTCAACTAAAGTTCACAGAACAATGGCTGAATTCTTGAGCTTCTGTCTCCTAGGCTGAGTGTTACTTTGAATCAGTTTGAAATGATAAACTTTGGCAGATAATTTCCAAGCAAATGAAAGATGGGAACTGATTCAGTCAGTGCGGAAAGGTGACTGACTCAACATCCGGGTCTGTTCTGACTGAGCTAGCCCTCAGCCAGGGGATTTATGGAGATGATAATCAGTCAGGGTTCCTTGTCCGGTGGCCAACTCAACATCCTCCATTACCTTTGCATGGAAGGTGGGGGAGGGTACGGAGGTTGTCAAAATCTTAGATTTCCTCCCTCCCGCCGACATTCAGTGCAAGAATAGTAATGCTTCCAGAGCAAAATCCCAAGGGGGTGGATGAAGATGGCACATGTGGCCTTGTCAGGGTTTCCCACATCCAAGAAGAAATCGAAATGTGCATGTGAGTGTTTAGTGAGGAGAGGATCAGACAGAGTTGCGATACTCCTTTAGGAGCAAGTATCATTTTCAAAATAAAAGACTTTCAAAGCAATTAATGGTGTCAATGCCTGGTGGCACGGTGGCACAGTGGTTAGCACTGCTGCTTCACAATGCCAGGGAACCGGGTTCGATTCCCAGCTTGGGTCACTGTATGTGCGGAGTCTGCACATTCTCCCCGTGTCTGCGTGGGTTTCCGCCGGTTTCCTGCCACACGCTGAAAGACGTGCTGGTTAGGTGGTAAATTCTCCCTCCAGAGTACCCGAACAGGCGCCGGAGTGTGGCAACTAGGGGATTTCCGCAGTAACTTCATTGCAGTGTTAATGTAAGCCTACTTGTGATGATAAATAAACTTTAAACCTCGAACAGAATTTTGCAGTGAGCTGCCAACACTTGCTATTTGTGATCAATCCTGCAGGCCTGTGCACCGATGTATCACTGGAAATATTCGAGCCATTACGGAAATACAGAGGAGACTGGTGGACCATCGCCTGTGGGCATATGTCGAATAATGGCTCAAAACTTCAGCGCCTTTGCAGAATTTTCACCCTGTCGTTCCAGTATCACACAACACGATAAAAGCAAAAACAGTAAGAGAATATCTGGTATAAAATGATGAGATATTGGATGAAGTTCCAAAGTTTGCAAGTTGCGAACGTTTGTGGTGCATTGTGCCACCCTAACAACACGGAATGGGCTCTCTGAGAAACAGCAATCAATCTTTGCACCACACCTGGGGGAGGCGGGCGGGGAAGGGGGGGGGCGAGATTTTCCAGCCTCACTCGTCCCGAAACCGTAAAATCCCACCCGAGGTCAACAGACCTTTCCATGGTCCGCCCCTTGCCGGCTCCGATTCCCGTGGTGGGCGGGACAGTAAAATCCCAGTCTTTCTACTCAAGTTCGCAGAACGATAGATGAATTCTTGAGGTTTTGTCTCCTTGGGTCAATGTTACTTTGAGTCGGTTTGAAATTAGAAACCTCCGCAGATAATTTCCAAACAAATGAAGAATAAAAACTGGTTCATTACGAAGCCTGCCTCCCACTGCTCTCCCTGAAAGCCCCCCCTCCCCCCCGCCCCGCCCCCGTCCCGCCTGGTACTTAAGCGGAGACGACTCACAGATATCATTTGTTTTAATAAAACGTATGTTACAATCACATGCAAATCTGGCTGAAGTTGCAAATTCCGATCTGCCGACACCGGGTGCAGCCTTGTTTAGTCCCGTGGTTTCGCTGCCCTGTGCTTACTAAATTGTGGGATTCTTGGCTCTTCCCGCGGCCTATTTCTTGCAGCAAAAGATGGCATGTCGTTTGCCGGCGGCGGGATCTTCCGATCTTGCCGCTATCAATGGGATTTCCCATTGACTCCACCCAACACCGCCGGGAAACCCGCAGCGGGGGCTACGCCATCAGCGACACCCGAGGTTCCCGCCGGCATTGAATTCTAGCCAAAGACACCAACCACGTGTTAGGGATTGGTTAACGCATAAATGGCTGGGTCCGTTTTTAAAGAAGAAGCAGGAATAGGTAGCATTAGGAATTGGAGTGTTGTATAAACCCCCTATCCAGTTACTCCCTCACAGCAGAGTGAAGCTGTGTCTCAGGCTCATGAAACATTGCATAATTTCCCCTCTAGTATACCAAAAACATAACCATGCCCAATTAAAGGTTTACCACAGCTATTACACTCTCATTTCTCACTCAGAAGAGTCTGGGCTTTTTGATTTGGTTTATTATTGTCACATGTATTAGCATACAGTGAAAAGTATTGTTTCTTGCGCACTATGCAAACAAAGCATACCGTTCATAGAGAAGGAAAGGAGAGTGTGCAGAATGTAGTGTTACAGTCATAGCTAGGGTGTCAAGAAAGATCAACTTAATGCGAGGTAGGTCCATTCAAAAGTCTGACAGTAGCAGGGAAGAAGCTGTTCCTGAGTTGGTTGGTACGTGACCTCAAACTTTCGTATCTTTTTCCCGACGGAAGAAGGATCTGCCCTATTCCAGTACTTGAATCTATGACCTTGTCTGAAACTTCAGTGCAGTACCTAGGGAGTGAGATCCCTCTTTTGAATGAAACATTAGATCAGGGTGACCAACGGATTTTCTGGGAATGTCCTGGGATTTCGGTCCCGGGAGCCGGGGTGAGCTTCCCACAATGCCACATTTCTCTGATCAGTGACTGAGGAGGCTGCTCAAGGTCCTCTCTTGCTGCTGCCCAGGCATCTTTTGTATCAGTGCGTGTGCAGTGTGTTGCTGAGCACGTGCAGACCTGAGCCCACTCAGCCACAAGGAAGCAAGGGATGCCGGAACTCTCCTCTGAGAATCAGCTAGCTTCAACAGGTGGGTGGTTGAGGAGGGATCCGGGGCTTTGGGGGTGGGGTGCTTGAGTGGTGGGTGTGTTTGGACAAAATTCTCAGGGGTTGAGTTTCGGGAGCCAGGAGAGGGAATTCCGGGATGGTGGTGGCACTCAAGGCCAACTTCGGGTGGGTGGGTGGGTGACTGACATCAGTCCGGCAATGATGGAGATCTCAGGCCCTGGGTCAGGGGGCGGGGGGGGGGGAGGGGAGAGGGCGTGAGGCTTATTTCAATATTTATTAGCTGATTTATGTATGATTAGTGAGTCCTGGGTCAGCTCACTTGCCTTAATGGCCTCCGTAATGGAGGTCCTCATTGGTCAGGATCACGTATGGTCCCCGTTAACAGGAACCTGTCATGATAGACTCGCTGATTGGTCCAGAGGCCATTGAAGCCCCCTGGGTGGCCTGGGACAGGGGCAGGCCGTGCCCCTTGGGCAGTGCCAGCTGGACACTGCAAGCCTGGGGTCCTGGCAAGGCTAGCCTGGCACCCTGGCAGTGCCCACCAGTCTCCCTGGCACTGACCACCAGGCACTGGTCAGTGCCAAGGGGGTGGGGCCTAAGGGGAGGAGCGGAACCTGAAGGGGCAGGGCCTAAAGGACTGGGCCCATGATGTGGGTGGAGCCATGATGGAGAGGGTTGGGGGGGTGTACTCTGTGTTAGGGATCGGCCGGGGGCGGGGGGGTGCAGGGGTGGGGGGTGGATTTGGGGCTGGCAATCGGATGAGGCAGCTATTGTTAGGAGGTGGCAGGGGGAGGGGGATCTCAGGGGTGATTGGTGGGAGGGGGGGCGATGTCTGGGATCTGGGGAAGTGACAGATCAGGGTGCAATTGTGCCCCTACAACTCAGCAGCCAGTTTTCTGGCATGAATAGGCTCTGCCCACTCCCCATACTGGCGAGAATCACATTTTGCCTTTGTTTTCTAAGTGTCATAAAACAATAAAACCTGGGCATAATTATCTCCCATGTTCACGCTCATTCAGCAGTTAGAATCTTTTGGTAAGATCGCCCCTTATGTCTTTTGCAGCCAATTCAGCTCTGGGGGAAGGGAATCACTTTACAATGTGCCCTACTACAACTGTGCCCCCTCCCCATCCCCCACTTTCCCAGGAAAAAGGCTATTTGGGAAGGGTAGGGTGGGGAAGAGCCAGGGAACCAGCAGATGGGCCAACCAAACTACTTCCAGCAGCTCCCACGACCCCCATTCCCCCCATATGACCTCCA